>NC_066585.1:179573962-179713280 GCF_024323335.1 Lathyrus oleraceus
AGGCGAACAAGATGATGCAAAGAGTTTAAACGGAAAGGAAAAATTTTATACTTGGTCGGAGTCCAATCGTCAGCGACGCCTTCTCCGCTATGTCTGAGATAAGCCTCTTTCTAATCTTGATCTCTCTCTCCGTCTTCCTCTTCTCTGTTCTTTTCTATTTTTTGAATGGTATTAATGGTTGTGAAGTTATGAGCTCGTCTATTTTAGAGTTTCAGTGTGAACTCTAATTTAGACCTGAAAACTTATGAGCTTTAATGAAAAGGTTCTTGGGATTTTTGGCAGAATAACGGTGTTCAAAAGAAAAAAATTCCAGATCCCCTTTCTCATCTCCTTTTATAGGAAATTTCTCCTTGATATGGGTTGAAGTTTATTAGATCTTACTTGGATTTTGTGAGCTGGTTGTTTGCTGTATTGGAATCAACCGTTGTGGATCCCTGATTTCGTGGGGGGATTTACGAGTGGTATTACCACTGCTTGGTGATGGAATTTCCATCCTTCGCTCAATCCTCTTTTATGGTCCCCTGTGAAAATTATTCACTTAATTAAGTTATTTTAATTGTTTTCAGCTTTAAGCGCTTATGGTGGTGATGTTATACAAAAGTTTTGATTTAAGCTTTTATCTTTTTGCAGGTCACAATGGCAAAGCAACTCCAAGTGGGAAATATGGTCTGTTGTACCAGCTCCATAAGGGAGTTTGAATTAGGTGTTTCGATTAGGTGAAAATATTCTAACATTAGGTATAGATTTATGTTGGTATTGTAATCTTGGTCAAGATTTGGTAATGAAGGTTGCGTTTACAATGGTAGTTTTGGAATAGTAATGTATTAGAAATCCCATAATAAAGTGTATCGTTCCTCGTATTCGTTTTATGTACACGGTTTTTATTTACGTACACAAACCTCTTTCGGTTAAGTTAATCAAATTGTAAACATTCTCCAATTGTAATCTGGTTTTAAAGAACTTAAACCAAAAAAGAGAAATAAGTGCGACTTAGCATGAAACAAAGTAAACTATTAGATTTGCAAATTGGACCGATTGTGTTGACCGAAGGTCAAACAATTTATAAAAAAATTGAATTCTATGCACATATGGGTCTTTAGACAATCGTCACGCAAAAATCAAAATCTAAAACTCGTTTATGAGACAATAAATTCGAATAATATTTCATATATGACTTAGGTTATTGAAATGCAATTTATTGCAAATGGACGTGTGAACCACGACTATGACTTAAACCAAAGATCCATGAACAAATAATGGAAAGATCGTGACCATACCATTGGCCGCATGTGGATAATACAAAACCCTTATGCCTTATCAGGAATCAATTAGAAACGAGTTAACATAAATCAACGGACATAAGATGAACAAACCACACGCTTGAAGTGATCAAATGAAATGTGCACAGATGAAGGAAAATAGGTGAAATCTCATGGGACCAAGAGCTTATACTAGAATCAATGGCCATGAACCAGTGAAAAACTCAATCACCCTGTGTAACTGAAAACAAACTATGAAAGATGAAGAACTTTAAGGTTTGAGGAGCCACCAAAAGAAGGCTTGACATGATTATGGTTGATGACATTTTGGCCAAATAAAGACCCCTATGTCTTGATTCTATGCATTGCAGCCTATGATTAAATGCCTAATGGAAGTCCTCCTTTTTTACTACCCTACCCGACCAAAATCGGGGTGTGACAGCTGCCCCTATTTAATTACCTTGAACTAGAAAGTAAGAAAGACAACAATCTTCGTACATTCGTGGTGAGAGATAATTAAATACTAAAAAGACCCGAATTTTGTCCTTATATGATAAAATTGGTAGGTTCCTGGTAAGGGAATGGTACCTCAACCATATATACGGTTCTCCGAGTATATGAGAGTAGCATCTCTAAAAATGAATGAGACTCTTCATATTGATGAAGCAGCATCCCAAACAGCAAAATGAGATTCTCTGTATCATATTGA
The DNA here is from genome assembly GCF_024323335.1 of Lathyrus oleraceus. Classification (NCBI taxonomy): domain Eukaryota; kingdom Viridiplantae; phylum Streptophyta; class Magnoliopsida; order Fabales; family Fabaceae; genus Lathyrus; species Lathyrus oleraceus. The sequence continues at coordinate 179,575,931 of NC_066585.1, forward strand.
AGCAGCATCTTATATGATAGAATTAAGATATTCCGAATAGTGGAATGATACCTTAATTGAATCTAAGACTCTTCGAAGATACTTAGAGCAGTATCTTAGAAGAAATTGGAATGAGACTCTTCATATTGATGAAGCAGCATCTCAAACAGTAAAAAAATGAGGTTCTCTGTATCGAGTCGAAGCAACATCTTATCTGATAGAATTAGGATATTCCAGACCAAAGGAATGATGTATTAATTGAATCTAAGACTCTTCTAGGATACTAAAGCAGCATGTCTAAACAAATTTGGAATGAGACTCTTCATATTGATGAAGCAGCATCTTAAACAGCAAAAAATGAGATTCTCTGTATCGAGTCGAAGCAGCATCTTATCTGATAGAATTAAGATATTCCAGACCAAAGGAATGATGTCTTAATTGAATCTAAGACTCTTCGAGGATACTAGAGCAGAATCTCTAAAAAAATTGGAATGAGACTCTTCATATTGATGAAGCAGCATCTCAAACAAAAAATGAGATTCTCTGTATCGAGTCGAAGCAGCATCTTATCTGATAGAATTAAGATGCTCTATAACAACCCAATTTTAGTAATTAATTCTTATATTATTATTATTATTATTTTATTTAATTATTTGGAGTGTTAAGTAATAATTGGTTGTTAGGTAGTATAATAATTTATTATATTAATTGAATTGGTGTATTAATTAATTATTTAGTTGTTATGAGATATAATTAAATAATTGAATTAATTAACTTGGTGTGCATATTGAGTAGTTTAATTATTTGAATTAAATAGAGACATTTAAATATTAGGTTTTATTGGGCCTAGTAATTAAATTAGATGGATCATGATTTAAGCCCAAATAGAATACTATTATAAATAGTAAGAGGAGAGGGAGAATAAGATTCATTTGATCATTTGACAACAATAGAGAAGAGAAGAGGAAAAGTAAGGAGTAGAGGGAAGAACAAGAGAGAAGCTAGGGTTTCCAGAAAATTGAAGAGGTAAGGGGGGAATCCTTATTATTATGGGTTAGTATGATTGGGTCAATGGGTAGAAACATGTTTAGGTTGAAATCCCTAATTTTCATGGTTTTGGAATGGTTAGGTCTTGATGAATATTCTCGATTTGTGATGATTTGATTGTGTTAAAACTGCAATTAATGTTATATACTTAAAGTATTATATGAGTTTAATTTTCTGAACGTTTGGCTATTTACCGAATCGAAATCGGAGGTCCGGAAGTCCTCCAACGATGAAAAACACAGAAAATTCTGCATTCTGTTTTTGTGTTAACCGGTTACCCACCGAGCGTTAACCGGTTACTTGCTTAAAAATCTGTTGATTTTGTTTTTGTGTTAACCGGTTAGCCACCGAGCGTTAACCGATTACTTGCTTAAAAATCTGTGATTCTGTTTTTATGTTAACTGGTTACCCACCGAGCGTTAACCGGTTGCTTGCTTGAAAATCTTCGCATGAAATTAATTATGTTTTATGTTAACTGGTTACCCACTGAGCGTTAACCGGTTACTTGCTGTGAAAAATGAAAAATTGAGATTTTACAAGTTGTAATCATCTTGGAATGAAATCTAATTGTGCATACTTGATAATTAGTTTATATATGGTGATATGTGGAATGTTAAGATAGTAGAGATGATCTTAATTGCCTATTTATGAATGATATACTGTTATGAATGTGTGTATGTACCATTGGTGGATAATTCATAGAGTTGAATTATGATGATATGTGGAATGTTAAGATGGTAGAGATGATCTTAATTGCATATGTGTTGGTATTTGTACATTCATTCATGGCATGGTCGGCTTCATGGTGGAAGCGGTGAAACTGTGGGTTCATATGGTATTAGACGTTGATCCTTGAATGGAAATAGGCGTAGCAGACGTTGATCTTTAATTAGAAATAGACGTAGTGGCTTGGATTCTAGATATTGAATCGGAAAGCGGTGGAACGTTGGGTCCATATAGATGTTGATCCTTAATTGGAAATAGGCGTAGTGGCTTTGATCTTGTCCGGATCGGAAGCGTGGCTTGGATTCTAGATATTGAATCGGAAAGCGGTGAAACGTTGGGTTCACATTGAGGTACCGCATGCATAGAGTCACATGTCTTGCATTGAGTCACATTAGAGTTAAGTGATAATTGAGTGTATGCAGTGTTGTGATTGTGATATGGTAATTGAATTTGGTGATATTTGGATACATAACTTGGCAAAATATGTGATTATGTGATAATTGTCGTTATGTGTATAGTTGGGAATATAGTATTGGATTTTAATATTGTACTCCTTGAGTTTGATGGATGTTTGAAACATGTGAAATAAATGTTGGTTAATATTATTTACATGGTTATATGAAGTGTGATGGATTCCTTTAATTGTTGATTTAATCATTGTGCCTTATTATACTTTTTCATAATGATTTGAATTCTCACCCTTTCTGTTTAAATGTTGCCTTTACATGGGCATCGTGCATATACTCAAGAGTAGTATTGCTAAAGTAAGTGTACGGTAGCTCGCTCGAGCTTTAGCTGGAGAGTTTTCGTGTTTCAGTTTAGAGACTAAGTAGTGAGTCAATGCTCTGGTCATGTAACACTGGGTAGATTAGATGTATTGAACTAATATCTTATTTGGATATGCATTACGTTATTACTTGTTTTATTTTATCTTGATGTGATTGTTGAGAGATGATCATGGTATGTGACATGGATCATTTTATGAAATACATGAGTATTCATTATTTTCCGCTGCGAACGCATATTCTTGAATATTCATGATAATGGAAATGTGTTATTTTAAATGACCAGGTGTATTATATATTGATTATGAATGATGTTGTTTTTTGAAAGCTTTTAGTTTTTGAAAACGTCGATGTGACGCCCTTTTGTTTATATGCGTGCTTATTTACTCTGATTATATGTTAAGTATTTTGGGATAGAAAAGGGGTGTTACATTAGTGGTATCAGAGCATGGTCGACCAGTTGGTCAATAGTCATTAGGGTTTTCCATCCCGTAGTATTTGATTTGTGTATCTGACACGATCGATACTGTTTGTTTGGTTCTTCGGGTGTTCAGGACGATGGTTGCAGGTAGGAATCACGATGAAATTGTTGAGGCGCTGAGGATGTTGGCTGAATCCATGGTCAAATCCATCAAGCGAATGCTAGTAACCGAAATGGAGATGATGATGAGTTCCGTGCTTTGGGGAGATTCCAGCGGAACAATCCGCTTGTCTTTGAGGGTGAGCATGCACCTGATAAAGCTCAAGCTTGGCTGAAGGAAATTGAGAAGATCTTCAGAGTCATGAACTGTATTGATGCTCAGAAGGTGTAGTTTGGTACCCATATGCTTGAGAAGGAAGCTGAAGATTGGTGGAATAACACTCTTCAGAGGTTCGAAGAAGACAACATTGAGGTTACTTGGGCTCTTTTCCGTGATGTCTTCTTGGAGAACTATTTTCCGGAAGATTGTCGTGGGAAGAAAGAGGTGGAGTTCCTTGAATTGAAGCAAGGAAATGGTACGGTTGCGGAATATGCTGCTAGATTTCAGGAGCTTATCAAGTATTGTTCTCATTACAATACTGCTAATGCTGAGAGATCTAAATGCTTGAAGTTTGTGAATGGCTTGAGACATGATATCAAGAAGGCCATTGGTTACCAATAGATTACTCGTTTTACGGAGTTGGTTAACAAGAGTCAGATTTATGATAAGGATAATAGGGAGAGTGCTTCTGTCTACAAGAGTTTGAAGGGGAAAAACCAAGATCGTGGGAAGCCGTATGATGACAAGAGGAGACAATCTGGTTTTGGAAAGAAGCCAAGTGAGGGAGGATCTTCTACTCCACTTAAGTGTTTCAAATGTGGCGTTGAAGGTCATCGTGCTATTGATTGTAGTAGGGATCCTGTGAAGTGTTTCAATTGTGGCAAGAGTGGTCACAGAGCAAACAATTGTGGAGTTGGTTCGAGCGTGACTTGTTTCAATTATGGTGAGAAAGGTCAGATTAGTACCAAATGCGATAAGCCGAAGAAGGAGCAAGCGAAGGGAAAGGTGTTTGCATTGTCTAGTGCGGAGCCCACTACCGATGATAGGCTAATCCAAGGTACGTGCTTTATTAATGGTACACCTTTAACTGCCATTATTGATACCGGTGCAACACATTCTTTCATTTCTTTGGATTATGCTAAGATACTGAATCTTATATTATCTGATATGCATAGAAGTATGGTTATTGATACACCTGCTATGGGTTCTGTTTCTACTTCCTATGCATGTCTGAATTGTCCGTTGAGTATCTTTGGTAGGGATTTTGGAATTGATTTAATTTGTATTCCTTTAGAGCAACTGGATGTGATTTTGGGTATGAATTGGTTAGAAGTTAATCGGGTGTATATCAACTGTTTCGAGAAGAAGGTTATTTTTCCTGAGGTTGGTGCTAAGGAAGATTGGTGTGTGTCTGCTAAGCAAGTTGATGAATTGGTGCAAGATGGTGTTGAGTTGTTTATGTTGTTGGCAACATTGGATATTCGTGAGAAAAGGACGATTGAAGAATTGCCAATAGTTTGTGAGTTTGCGGAGGTATTTCCGGAAGATATAAGTGATTTACCGCCGGAACGTGAGGTTGAGTTTTCGATTGATTTAGTTCCTGGAACTAGTCTTGTATCGATTGCTCCCTATAGAATGTTTGCTTCTGAGTTGAAAGAGTTGAAGAGTCAACTTGAAGACTAGCTTGAGAAAAGGTTTATTCGTCCTAGTGTGTCGCTGTGGGGTGCACCTGTTCTGTTGGTCAAGAAAAAGAAGGTTCTATGAGATTATGTGTTGATTATAGACAACTGAACAAAGTGACGATTAAGAACAAGTATCCACTTCCGAGGATTGACGATCTGATGGATCAGCTGGTTGGAGCTTGTGTGTTTAGCAAAATTGATTTAAGGTATGGGTATCATCAGATTCGTGTAAAGGCTGAGGATATTCAAAAGACTGCTTTTAGGACAAGGTACGATCACTACGAGTACTCAGTGATGCCTTTTGGTGTGACTAATGCACCTGGTGTATTTATGGAGTATATGAATAGAATTTTTCATGATTATCTGGATAAGTTTGTGGTTGTGTTCATCGATGATATATTGATTTATTCCAAGAGTAAAGAGGATCATGCCGAACATTTGAAGGTTGTGTTATCGGTGTTGAAAGAGAGGAAGTTGTTTGCTAAACTCTCTAAATGTGAGTTTTGGTTGAGTGAAGTAAGTTTTCTTGGACATGTGATTTCGAGTGGTGGTATTTCTGTGGATCCTACGAAGATTGAAGTTGTATCTCAATGGGAAGCTCCTAAGTCTGTTGCTGAGATTCGAAGTTTCCTTGGTTTGGCTGGTTATTATAGGAAGTTCATTGAAGGATTTTCTATGTTGTCGTTACCATTGGCGCAGTTGAATAGGAAAGGTAAAGCTTTCATTTGGACTTCGCAGTGTGAAGCGAATTTTCAAGAGCTTAAGAGAAGATTGACTACGGCTCCTATTTTGATTTTACCGGATCCGTTAGAAACTTTCGTGGTGTATTGTGATGCTTCTTTGTTGGGTTTGGGAGGTGTTTTGATGCAAAAAGGGCAAGTAGTAGCTTATGCTTCAAGGAAACTTAAAGTTCACAAGAGGAATTATCCGACGCATGATTTAGAGTTGGCCACCGTTGTGTTTGTGTTGAATCTTTGGAGACATTATTTGTTTGGATCGCAATTTGACGTGTTTAGTGATCACAAGAGTTTGAAGTACTTGTTCGATCAGAAGGAATTGAACATGAGGCAAAGGAGATGGTTGGAATTCTTGAAAGATTATGATTTTGGTTTGAATTATCATCCTGGAAAGGCGAATGTTGTAGCCGATGCATTGAGTAGGAAGTCATTGCACATGTCCATGTTGATGATTCGAGAGTTAGAATTGTTGGAGCAATTTAGAGATCTGAGTTTTGTTTGTGAAGCGACGTCTTCGTGTGTTAAGCTTGGGATGTTGAAGCTTACGTGTGGCATTCTTGACGAGATTAGAGAAGGTCAGAAGTCAGATTTGAAATTAGTCGATGTTATGACATTGATTAATCAAGGCAAAGGCGGTGACTTTCGGATTGATGAGAATGGTATCATGAGGTGTCGTGATCGAGTTTGTGTTCCGGATGTTGCGGATTTGAGAAAGAGGATTCTTGAGGAAGGGCATAGAAGTGGTTTGAGTATTCATCCTGGTGCTTCTAAAATGTATCAAGACTTGAGAAAGATGTTTTGGTCGCAAGGTATGAAGAAGGATGTAGCGGAATTTGTGTATTCGTGTTTGACTTGTCAAAAGTCAAAGATTGAACATCAAAAGCCGTCTGGTTTGATGCAACCGTTATCTATTCCCGAGTGGAAGTGGGATAGTATCACTATGGATTTTGTTTCGGGCTTGCCGAGAACATTGAGTAATTGTGAGGCGATTTGGGTCGTTGTGGACAGGTTGACGAAATATGCTCATTTTATTCCGATGAGGATGGATTATTCGATGGAGAGACTTGCTAAGTTGTACATCGAGAGGATTGTGTGTTTGCATGGTATTCCGTCGAGCATTGTTTCGGATAGAGATCCGAGGTTCACTTCGAGATTTTGGGAAGGTTTGCAAAGTGCTTTGGGTACGAAGTTGCGTTTGAGTTCGGCATGTCATCCGCAAACTGATGGTCAGACGGAGAGGACTATTCAGTCACTTGAAGATCTTTTGAGGTCTTGTGTTTTGGAACAAGGAGGAAATTGGGATAGTTTCTTGCCTTTGATTGAGTTTACGTATAACAACAGTTTCCATTCGAGTATTGGAATGGTACCTTTTGAGGCTCTTTATGGTAGAAGGTGTAGAACTCCTTTGTGTTGGTACGAATCGGGAGAGAGTGCTGTGGTTGGACCCGAGTTGATTCAAGAGACTACGGATAAGATTAAGATGATTCAAGAGAAGATGAAGGCTTCTCAGAGTCGTCAAAAGAGTTATCATGATAAGAGGAGGAAAGCTCTTGAGTTTGAGAAGGATGAGCATGTGTTTCTTCGAGTTACCCCAATAACGGGTGTTGGTAGAGCTTTGAAGTCGCGTAAGTTGACGCCGTGTTTCATTGGTCCTTATCAGATTTCCGAGAGGGTAGGTGAAGTGGCATATCGGATTGCATTACCACCATCACTTTCTAATCTTCATGATGTGTTCCATGTGTCTCAATTGAGGAGGTACATTGCGGATCCATCGCATGTTGTTCCATTAGATGATGTTCAAGTGCGGGATAATTTGACGGCCGATACATCACCTATGCGAATAAGATCGAGAAGTGAAGAAGCTTTGTGGTAAGGAGATTGCTTTGGTGAAGGTGATATGGGACGGAGTCGCCAATGGCAATATTACTTGGGAACTCGAGGATAAGATGAAGGAATCGTATCCAGAGTTGTTTGTTTGAGGTAAATTTTCGAGGCCGAAAATCTTTTAAGTGGGGGAGAGTTGTAACAACCCAATTTTAGTAATTAATTCTTATATTATTATTATTATATTTTATTTATTTATTTGGAGTGTTAAGTAATTAATTGGTTGTTAGGTAGTATAATAATTGATCATATTAATTGAATTGGTGTATTAATTAATTATTTAGTTGTTATGAGATATAATTAAATAATTGAATTAATTAACTTGGTGTGCATATTGAGTAGTTTAATTATTTGAATTAAATAGCGACATTTAAATATTAGGTTTTATTTGGCCTAGTAATTAAATTAGATGGATCATGATTTAAGCCCAAATAGAATACTAATATAAATAGTAAGAGGAGAGGGAGAATAAGATTCATTTGATCATTTGACAACAATAGAGAAAGAGAAGAGGAAAAGTAAGGAGAAGAGGGGAAGAACAAGAGAGAAGCTAGGGTTTCCAGAAAATTGAAGAGGTAAGGGGGGAATCCTTATTATTATGGGTTAGTATGATTGGGTCAATGGGTAGAAACATGTTTAGGTTGAAATCCCTAATTTTCATGGTTTTGGAATGGTTAGGTCTTGATGAATATTCTCGATTTGTGATGATTTGATTGTGTTAAAACTGCAAATTAATGTTATATACTTAGAGTATTATATGAGTTATAATTTTCTGAATGTTTGGCTTTTTACGGAATCGAAATCGGAGGTCCGGAAGTCCTCGAACGATGAAAAACACAGAAAATTCTGCATTCTGTTTTTGTGTTAACCGGTTACCCACCGAGCGTTAACCGGTTACTTGCTTAAAAATCTGTTGATTCTGTTTTTGTGTTAACAGGTTAGCCACCGAGCGTTAACCGATTACTTGCTTAAAAATCTGTGATTCTGTTTTTATGTTAACCGGTTACCCACCGAGCGTTAACTGGTTGCTTGCTTGAAAATCTTCGCAGGAAATTAATTATGTTTTATGTTAACCGGTTACCCACCGAGCGTTAACCGGTTACTTGTTGTGAAAAATGAAAAATTGAGATTTTAAAAGTTGTGATCATCTTTGAATGAAATCTAATTATGCATACTTGATAATTAGTTTATATATGGTGATATGTGGAATGTTAAGATAGTAGATATGATCTTATTTGCCTATTTATGAATGATATATTTTTATGAATGTGTATATGTACCATTGGTGGATAATTCATAGAGTTGAATTATGATGATATATGGAATGCTAAGATGGTAGAGATGATCTTAATTGCATATGTGTTGGTATTTGTACATTCATTCATGGCATGGTCGGCTTCATGGTGGAAGCAATGAAACTGTGGGTTCACATGGTATTAGACATTGATCCTTGAATGGAAATAGGCGTAGCAGATGTTGATCCTTAATTGGAAATAGACGTAGTGGCTTGGATTCTAGATATTGAATCGGAAAGCGGTGGAACGTTGGGTCCATATAGACGTTGATCCTTAATTGGAAATAGGCGTAGTGGCTTTGATCTTGTCCGGATCGGAAGCGTGGCTTGGATTTTAGATATTGAATCGGAAAGCGGTGAAACATTGGGTTCACATTGAGGTACCGCATGCATAGAGTCACATGTCTTGTATTGAGTCACATTAGAGTTAAGTGATAATTGAGTGTATGCAGTGTTGTGATTGTGATATGGTAATTGAATTTGGTGATATTTGGATACATAACTTGGAAAAATATGTGATTATGTGATAATTGTCGTTATGTGTATAGTTGGGAATATAGTATTGGATTTTAATATTGTACTCCTTGAGTTTTGATGGATGTTTGAAACATGTGAAATAAATGTTGGTTAATATTATTTACATGGTTATATGAAGTGTGATGGATTCCTTTAATTGTTGATTTAATCATTGTGCCTTATTATACTTTTTCATAATGATTTGAATTCTCACCCTTTCTGTTTGAATGTTGCCTTTACATGGGCATCGTGCAGATACTCAAGAGTAGTATTGCTAAAGTAAGTGGACGGTAGCTCGCTCGAGCTTTAGCTGGAGAGTTTCCGTGTTTCAGTTTAGAGACTAAGGAGTGATTCAATGCTCTGGTCATGTAACACTGGGTAGATTAGATGTATTGAACTAATATCTTATTTGGATATGCATTACGTTATTACTTGTTTTATTTTATCTTGATGTGATTGTTGAGAGATGATCATGGTATGGGACATGGATCATTTTATGAAATACATGAGTATTCATTATTTTCCGCTGCGAACGCATATTCTTGAATATTCATGATAATGGAAATGTGTTATTTTAAATGACCAGGTGTATTATATATTGATTATGAATGATGTTGTTTTTTGAAAGCTTTTAGTTTTTGAAAACATCGATGTGACGCCCTTTTGTTTATATGCGTGCTTATTTACTCTGATTATATGTTAAGTATTTTAGGATAGAAAAAGGGGTGTTACATATTCCAAACCAAAGGAATGATGTCTTAATTGAATCTAAGACTCTTCGAGGATACTAGAGCAGTATCTCTAAACAAATTTGGAATGAGACTCTTCATATTGATGAAGTAGCATCTCAAACAACAAAAAATGAGATTCTCTGTATCGAGTCGAAGAAGCATCTTATCTGATAGATTTAAGATATTCCAGACCAAAGGAATGATGTCTTAATTGAATCTAAGACTCTTCGAGGATATTAGAGCAGTATCTCAAAACAAATTTGGAATGAGACTCTTCATATTGATGAAGTAGCATCTCAAACAGCAAAAAATGAGATTCTCTGTATCGAGTCGAAGCAGCATCTTATCTGATAGAATTAAGATATTACAGACCAAAGGAATGATGTCTTAATTGAATATAAGACTCTTCGAGGATACTGGAGCAGTATCTCTAAAGAAATTAATGAGACTCTTCATATTGATGAAGCAACATCTCAAACCGAGAAATGAGATTCTTCAGATAAATGAAATAGTATCTCAAATGTTCGTCTGTTGGGGGTAAATATTTTTAGAAAAGACTCCTTTTGGAGGAGATTTACTAGAGATGCTCTGCAGGGGAAAAAGCTCATAAGAGACTTTATAGGGTAACCTCTGCTTGGGGAGAAATGATAGCAAAGAAAATGCTGGGAATATCACTATCAACCATAATGTTGAAGAATAGCTAGCGGAGAAATAATTCCACAAGCCCATACAGGATAATAACTCCGTTGAATTGGATGAAGAAAGTCCGAGATACACCTGAATGACCCCAAATCCTGATATTTGTTATGTTTTTTTTTGTTGCATGATGCACCATTTTGGGTGGCAATACTATGCATGGGGTGATGCATGAGATGCATTCAAGTATGCAATTGCTGGGGATATTTGGCTGTGCATACAGGAATGGGAATCGTATAAGGCTATGCATATGTATGCCAATGATTGGTATGATTATTTCTTGGTGAATTTTCCTATTTGGTAAGAAGATTATGTATGTAATTGATGCACATGGCGCATGTGATGTATGCGGGTATGCAAATGGGTAATTGGGTTATGCCCCGGTTAAGGCGTTTTTGCTTTGGGGAATGATGCCAATAGTGTGGACTTTTGTTATCGGGGTGACCAATGGAGATCAAGTTTTGATGTCCCACTAGGTAATTTTGGGAATATGTTTGGGTCGCTCCAAGCCATTGAAGGGTTCAGACTTTTCAACACGCGATACTTCAACCATAATTTATTAATATTTTTGCTGGAAATGCACTGGAGACTTGCCCTGGTTTGGCTATACCATGAGTATATCTATGAGAGGCATTTGATTAGCAATTGAAACATACATAGGTGTCTGCAAACGGCTATACACCTCCATAAAGAATAGGAAAAACTTGGGGGCTATGAGATTTACCCTTTTACTATTTCAAAAGTAATTTTATCACTTCATTCAATTATGTGTCTTTATTTTCTCAAAAATCTTTAAGAGTGATGTTTATAAAAAATAAAGGTGTTTTGCAAACAAACAGATAAAATACAAAATAATTTTGGGCATAACTTTTGCCGAGAAAATTTCTCTTTTATTGATTTGACCCTTGAATGGGCGATTGTACATAAAGATGCAATTCCTAAATGAGGTAATTGATGTGCATAGAAATAAGACGACAATGAAATTGAGTTCCTATTGAGTCTCCACACTGCCATGATCCTTATGTCTTTGATAGTCTGAGTACGTCGCTTTGGAAAAAAGTCAGGTAGATTGATTCTTTATCCTCGAGGGACATGCTAGCTTCCTGAAAGTACAGTTCTTTGCCTTGGAATTAATCCCTAACTTTTGCCTGGACCGCCCTTTCGGGTTTCCGATCCACCGGGATACCCATTTTTGCCTTAGCCGCCCTTTCAGGTTTTCAACTCAACGGGTCAATCCTTTTTTATTTTTATCCCTAATTTTTGCCTGGATCGCCCTTTCGGGTTTTCGATCCACCGAGATAGCCATTTTTGCCTAAATCTCCCTTTTAGGTTTTCGATTTAGTGACTTTTATTATTCCACTTTTTTAGGCAAAGTACTTTTTAACAGCATCAACATTGGTCGGAAGTGGCAATTCATCACCGTCCATAGTTGCCAGGATCAGAGCGCCTCCGGAAAAAACTCTAACTACCACAAATGGACCTTCATAATTTGGTGTCCATTTCCCCCTGGAGTCCTTGTGAATGGGCAAGATTTTCTTCAGCACCAAATCCCCCTCTTGAAACACCCTAGGACGAACTTTCTTGTCAAATGCCTTCTTAAGACGCCTCTGATAGAGTTGACCGTGACCTAACGCTTTCAAGCGTTTCTCCTCAATAAGGTTGAGCTCGTCGAACCTTGATTGAACCCATTCTGCCTCGTCTAACTTAGCCTCCATCAATACTCTCATCGAGAGAATTTCTACTTCTATAGGGAGAATTGCTTCCATGCCGTATACTAAGGAATAAGGGGTTGCCCCTGTTGAAGTTCGTACCGACGTACGATAACCGTGTAACGCAAAAGGTAACATCTCATGCCAATCCTTGTACGTGACAACCATCTTTTGGATGATTTTCTTAATATTTTTGTTCGCAGCTTCAACAGCCCCATTCATCTTAGGTCGATATGGTGATGAGTTGTGATGCTCGATCTTGAACGTTGTGCACAACTCCTCCATGGTCTTGTTGTTGAGATTGGACCCGTTATCAGTGATGATTTTGTTGGGAATCCCATATCGACATATGATGTTATTTTTTAAGAAACGAGTGACTACGTGCTTCGTGACATTCGCATAAGATGCGACTTCAACCCATTTGGTAAAGTAGTCTATGGTCACCAAGATAAATCTATGTCCATTAGATGATTTGGGTTCTATCATCTCGATCATGTCGATTCCCCGCATAGAGAAAGGCCAAGGTGATGCTATAACGTTCAGCGGGGTAGGCGGTACATGTACTTTGTCAGCATAGATTTGGCATTTGTAGCATGTTCTGGTGTAATGTTAACAGTCAGCTTCCATCGTTAACCAGTAGTACCCCTCCCTTAGGATTTTCTTTTCCATGGTGTGCCCATTTGCGTGTGTGCCGAAGGACCCTTCGTGTATGTCCTTCATAAGTTGATTAGCTTCATGTTTGTCCACACACCTCAACAAAACCATGTCATAATTCTGCTTGTACAATACCTCCCCATTCAAAAGGAACTTCGATGCCAACCTCCGGAGGGTCCTTTTATCCAGACTAGAGGCCTCTGTCGGGTATTCCCTCTTCTCTAGATACTGTTTGATGTCAAAGAACCAGGGTTTACCATCTGGCTCTTCTGTTGTCGTCAGGCAATGCGCGGTTTCATCAAAATGCCTAATTTCAATGTGAGGCTGATGGTTGGGTCATATTAACTTGTACATGGAAGCCAAGGTTGCTAAGGCATCGACCATCTGATTCTCTTCTCGAGGAATATGAGAGAAAGTGATTTTGTCGAATTTTTGGAGTAACTTCATCATGTAATCCCAATATGGAATTAGGTTAGCATGTCTTGTTTCCCGACCACCTCTAATATGATGTATCACTAAAGCGGAATCCCCGAATACTTCCAGCACCTTGATCTTCAACTCGATAGCTTCTTCCAACCCTAGTATGCAAGCTTCATACTCGGCCATGTTATTGGTGCAAGTGAAACAAAGCTTTGCGGTGAACGGCAGATGGAAATTCTTGGGAGACATCAACACTGCCCCAATTCCATGACCTATTGCATCTGAAGCTCCATCGAACATGAGAGTCCAACCTGCTTTTGGCTCAAGACTTTCCTCTAGTTCGGAGTCTTCAGTATCCTTAACAGCCATAATGTCCTCATTTGGGAAGTCAAACTTCAAAGGTTGGTAATCCTCTAGCGGTTGGTGAGCAAGATGGTCTGCTAATACGCTTCCTTTGATTGCCTTTTGTGCAACATACTGAATATCATATTCTGATAACAACATCTGCCATCGGGCAATCCTACCGGTAAGAGCTGGTTTCTCGAATATGTACTTGATGGGATCCATTTTAGATACCAACCAAGTCGTGTGAGTTAGCATGTACTGCCTAAGACGCTTAGCGGCCCATGCGAGTGCACAACAAGTCTTCTCGAGTAATGAATATCTGGTCCCGCAATCATTAAACTTCTTGCTCAAATAATATATGGCATGCTCTTTTCTACCAGTCTCATCTTGTTGTCCCAATACACAACCCATGGACTCGTCGAGCACTGTTAAATACATGATGAGAGGTCTCCCCTCAGCAGGGGGCATCAGAATTGGCGGCTCTTGTAAGTATTCTTTGATTTTATCGAAGGCTGTTTGGAAGTCGTCATTCCACTCTATGCCTTGATTCTTCCTTAGAAGCTTGAATATTGGTTTACATGTGGCAGTAAGGTGAGAGATAAACCTGGCGATGTAATTCAGTCTTCCTAAGAAACCGCGAACTTCCTTCTCAGTCCTCGGTGCAGGCATGTTCTGAATGGCTCGAACCTTGTCGGGATCTACTTCAATTCCCTTTTGGCTTACAATAAAGCCTAAAAGCTTCCCAGATCGAACCCCAAATGTGCATTTGTTAGGATTAAGTCTCAACCTAAACTTCCTTAAACGAGCAAACAGTTTCTCCACGTTAGTGATGTGCTCTTCTTCTGTCTGGGATTTGGCAATCATGTCGTCAACATACACCTCAATCTCTTTATGAATCATGTCAAGAAAGAGAGTCACCATAGCACGTTGATATGTTGCCCCAACGTTCTTTAATCCAAATGGCATCACTTTGTAACAAAAAGTGCCCCAAGGGGTAATGAACGTGGTCTTCTCCATGTCCTCGGAATCCATTTTAATTTGGTTGTATCCAGAGAAGCCGCCCATAAAGGAAAATACAGAGAACTGAGTTGTATTATCCACCAATACATCAATATGAGGTAATGGGAAATCGTCTTTGGGACTAGCTCTGTTTAAGTCTCGGTAGTCTACGCATATGCGGACTTTCCCATCTTTCTTCGGCACCGGTACAATGTTGGCAACCCATTGTGGGTACTTTGCGACTTCCAGGAAACCGGTGTCAAACTGCTTTCTCACCTCTTCTCTGATCTTGAGAGCCATATCTGATCGAGTTCTTCTTAACTTTTGTTTGCCGGCAAAGCATTCTTCTTTAAGGGGAAGCTTGTGGGTCACGATGCCAGTGTCTAATCCGGGCATATCTTGGTATGACCATGCAAACACATCATCATATTTGTGGATGAGCTGTATCAATCTTGTCTTCACGGCATCTTGAAGTGCGGCACCAACCCTTACTTCTCTCTTGTCTTCTTCTGTTCCCAGGTTGATAACTTCGACGTCCTCCTGGTGTGGTTGAATGACCTTCTCTTGTTGTCTGAGTAATCGGGCCAACTCTTCAGGGAGTTCATAATCTTCCCCCACTCTCTCTTCAGCTTGGTAGATCGGACAGTCAAAATCATTCCAGATCGTAGCAGTGTCGTTATCAATGGTCTCGGTGGTGTCTCTGCATGTTATGATTTATGCATTTTATTTAGAAAGTGCGTGCATAAAAATTGATGCCATTTTATTGTAATAGAAAAAATGAAAGGAAAGTGTAAGACCCCAATTTTGACCCTAAGATCCCTCATGGCATCATAACATTGCATTTGCATTGCCTCAAGGATCTTTAGCATCTTGGTTCCCTTTGCCTTTGGGTGGGACTCCTTGTGATTGGTTTGAGATCACCAAGCATGCTTGAATTATACATCATTGTTTCTCTTACTTTTGTTTACTAACCAAAAGCACAAAAATGTGTCACTAACATCTTTTGTTTGAAGCTTGAGTATCATCCAAGACACCTTGTGGGTTCTATTTAGAGGATCAGTCAACACAAGGGAATGGCTTGAGATACTTCCAACAGTTTCAAATGGGGTTTATTCGTCAGTCAAAACGTTAATCTTGAAGGAGCAAAAGTTTGTTCATGAGCTGTCATGCTCGCTAGGCGAAACCCACATGTTAAAAAAAAAGAACGAAAAATAAATAAATAAATAAAATATAACAGAAATTTTTTGGACTTGGGCCTCTCTCATTTGAGCCCACAGGTCCACAAAAATCAGGTTATAAATTCAGAGTTTCAGTGAAACAAATTTTCATTCTATTCCTATTACCCTGGCAGGAAAAATATAGTGAGAGAAGAGCTAACAGAGTTCAGAGCAACCTCCGGACACTGAAGGGAACTCATCGGCAAAGAACCAGTTCTGCCTCTTATAAACCCTGAGGTTATTCTGCAAACCCCGGTGCAATCTGAAATTCTGGTATCAGATATAAGATGTCGAAGGTAATGTCACGACACTAATATTTGTTAATACACAATGGATAATCAAACAGAATTGTAAAGCAAATCACACAAGCAATTGTTAACCCAGTTCGGTGCAACTCACCTATGTATGGGGGCTTCCAAGCCAGGAAGGAAATTCACTATAATAGAATTAGTTCAAAGACTATCCGTACACTTCAACAAGTTACAGTCTTTCTCACCTTAATCTCTACCCGTGCAACTTCTACCTAAGCACTCTTAGATATGAGAACCCACTCACTTCCCTTACAATCACACACCCGTGATCTTAAACAACAATCCCTTGTGAAAAGAAAATACTTTTCAATTACAAACTCTTGATTTTACTTCACAGTTTCAATCAAGAAGATACACTCTTGATCTTGCTTCACAGCTTTGATCAAGAAGACAAATCAGTCCAATTCAATCATCAATGGATGACTTGAATGACCTACAGACACAAACCCTAGCTCTCTCTCTAAATTTCGCTCAGTCTTGGTTGTGTGTACAAACAGGTTTTCTAAGTCCCTTTTTATAGAAGCAATCTGTTGGACTTGGACAACTTGAAAACCCTAACTCTATTTTCCAATCAAATCTTTTTATATCAGCTGTATAGATCTCCTTGGAAAATAAGTAAATCTGGTTGAAATCCCTGATTGAATGCGCGAACTAGCCATATCTTCAATCAACCAATGATTGCCATTAATTGTGCAATCACAAAACACCAGACATTCATACTGAATGTTCTGTGTACAGGATGTCATAACATCGGGTCTGACATCCTGGAAAAATCCTGCATAATCCAATTTCCTTTTATAGCAGGTACAACCATATCAGATACCATGACATTGTGTATGTCATCTGAAACAATCCTGCATGAACATGTCTTCCATTAAGCTCCAGCAGGTACAACCAATATCAGAAGCCTTGTCATTGTATGTGGCATTCTGAAACAATCCTGCTTGCACATGTTCTTTAACTCCAGCAGGTACATAGGATATCTCATGTTAAGACATCACACATGACATCTTGTGAACACTCTTTGTTTTACCAAAATTGCTGCCAACACTTAGAATCAACAAACTCCCCCTTTGGCAAATTTTGGCTAAAACATATATCTGTCCTTTTTGTTCACAAGGCAAACTATCAGCAGTTAAACAACTTAACAGTAGTTTAATCAGCAGCAGAAGCAAAACAATTACTAGCTATGGCTACTAGTAATAAACATATGCACAAGGGTACTTCTCCTCCCCCTAAATCTGTGCAACAACAACAAAATTACTAGTTATGGATGTAACTAGTAAGACACACAAATGCACAATGCACAAGGGTACTTCTTCTCCCCCTAAATCTGTGCATTCACCAAATAACAGCTACTGTAACTTTAGCACCTGTACCAGCCAGAATGTCATACTGACATCTGCTTTAACATCAGCACCTGTGCACCATATCAGACATCCTGTTTGACATCTGTAAACATATTGTAGTAGCACCTGCGCACTTCTTTCAATAATAGATGTACTTCTGTTCAGCCACATCCAACTTCCATATCAAGCACTTCTCCCCCTTTTTAGTCAAAATTGACCAAAGGTGACCAATCAGACAAAATAAATGTCTATTAGCCTAGCAGAGAAAGTTAAGACTGATGTTATAACATTAAGCATGTTAGAACAGAATATTCAGGAAGTACACACCATCATTATACACAGTAGAAAGCTGAGATAATGAACAAATTCAAGGAACTCTTTAAGAGCCCTAAATATTACATAACAGGCATCAAACGGACTGCCACAAAATACAAAAAAACATCAACCTTCCACTCAGCACCAACTTCCACAATCTTCATTCTTTAACAAACTAGAGGAGGAACCATTAATCAGAGGATGAAGTATCATCTTCGCCTTCTTCTTCATCTTCAGAGCCATCAGAGCTTTCAGAGTTGTTACAGGACTGTGCTTTTGCATTATAGTCCTTACCATTTTTTTCTATCTCCTCCTTTTCCAGGCTATAAATGAGAGTTTCCAGAGCTTTTTTTCTTGCTTTGGCCACATTTATACCATTCTCCAATTCCCTGCAGGTTTCTCTTAGCTGGTCAATTAGGTTCCGTTTAGATGCAGGTTCCCTTTTGGCAAATGTCATGACAACATCATTGACATGACTACCTTCAAAAAGCTTATAGTGAATTGATAGAGGGGTCTTCCTCCTGCTTGGAATATCACTAGCACTTAGGATTCTTGGGTGTTGACTCAGGATGATGCCACAAATGATGGAAGGGAATGCAATGGGAAACTTTACAACATTGGTGGAGGCATGTCTGATGGTTTGATGAAACACAAACTTTCCAAAATCATAGGTTATCTGAGTTCCAATGGCATGAATGATCCTCCCAAGAGCAATGGAGATGGTAGATATGTGATTAGTGGGTACCCAATTTGCTGAGCCAATCTTGTGCAAGATGGCATACTTGACAGTTAGTTTACTTGCAGATAGGTGTTTCCTACTAGGCCATTCTTTAACTTGCCCAACTGTGATCATCCTACAAATCTCATTATCTATGGTCTCTAGATCTACCCCTCCACCAGTTCCTCTCCCTAGGAACTTGTTGATGATGGTTGGTGAAAGTTTCACATACTTACCCCTGACAACCACTTTGCAAACCTCCCTGCTGCTTTTTCCATAACTCTCCTCAGGAATGTTTACAATGAATTCTTTGACTAGCCCTTCATAGCATTGAGGCAGAGCAGTCACAGTTTTCATAAGCCCAGTTGCCTTGATTAATTCCATTACTTCCTTCACTTCAACAGTCTCTTTCCCCAATTCTCTTTCAACCGCTACCCTTCTTTGAGTAACAAACCTCCATCTGTCTGGATACTCAGCAGCTACTTTGTTGGAAGACTTTTTTACAGCCTTTCTTTTGTCAGAGGAGATGTCTGGGACATCGTCTTCGACATTCTCATTAGATTCAGAACTCTCACTCTCTTTCTTCTTCCTGACCTCTACTTTACTCCATGATTTGGAGGGACCTATTCCAGCAACCCTTTTTTCTTTTCTACCTGTCCTTATCTCAGCCATACTCTTCCTTTTTCTCAGTCTATTAGCTACACTTGTTTTCACAAGATTGACCAGCGTGTCATCTTCTTCCTCAGACTTTTCTTCCTCAATGTACTGAGCAGTATTAGGGGACATACTGGAAGAGTTTTTTCCAAGAGATCATAGTCCCTCAACAACTACTTCCTTTTCTGTTTTAGATGAGTCATCATCTTTCTCAGTTTGGGTTTCCACCTCAGGAGAGGGGTCCCTTCTGGACAAAGGGGTAAAGATATCCTTGACTCCATGCTCTTCATTCAGTATCCTAGTAACTAGGTTTCTTATTATTCGACCAGTAGAGTGCATGTCCTCTTTATCAAGAGATTTTTCTTGAGTGTTACCTTGCTTAGCTCCGGCCATGGAAGAGGAACCTTGGACGTCACCTGGTATCATACGCAGAGGAGTCACGTCCATCAAATCTTCATCTAAGAATTCCATGGAGGAGGTTCTTGTATGGAAGGGTTTTGAGCTTGATGTTGATGGATATTGAGACATGTTGTTGAACTTCTGAGAAGAGTTTTTTTGCCCTAGCAGAGGTTCTCTGAGAAGAATGATGAAGATAGAAAAAATTGTATTCAGGCAGGGCGTGCTAATGAAATACATGCTATTTCCAATACTAGGAGATGATTCATTATTAATGTGGCTTTTTCTTTTCATTGGGCAGACAATATTTTTCTTGCCTTTTCTACTCCACATTAATTGCCATATTTTCTCAAGAAGCCAAGCCCCTAATTTTCCCTTTTCATCTTTCAGTTGGACATCATACAAATCCTTTGCAGTCCGGTTGGTTAGTTGAATTTCATGATGTAGAACTATGGGTTTGTTTTCCACATATTTTCTACATGAGTGATGAAAGCAAATAATGTACTTGGTCCAGCTGTGCTGAATATGATCTTTGGACATAGGTGTACCATACAGGTTGTCATAATACAATGTCATAACATCGAGTGTGACATTGTAGACAATTATCAGTATTTTCATCCACCCTGGTTGGGCATTGTTGCTTTCAACTGATATCTTATCTATCTCAATAGTCCCTTGTGTCTCTGTTCCAGCAAAGCTCTTACTATCTTCAGACTTCATACCACCAGTTATATGTTCAGATGTTTGGGCCATCATGACCTTCTCTTCTTTGAGGTTAGATCTTAGGTTTTGGTGTAACATCCTTGTCTGACATCTCGCAGATGTGCTTATCTTAGAGGGGTCATCCATTTGAGAGCTCCACATGTAGCAGTTGTTTTTGGTCCTGATTCCTTTCATAATCACTTTACTGTTTTTGTTAACAATCAAACATTCAGTTTTGGTGAAGATGATATTCAGGCCTTGATCCCCTAGCTGACTGATGCTTATCAGATTTGAAGTCAAGCCCTTGACCAATAGAATATTGTCAAGTTTAGGAGCTCCATTACACTCAATCTTGCCTATCCCCTTTATTTCACCTTTAGCTCCATCACCAAAGGTTACATAGCTTAAGTCATGAGGGTGAAGATCAGTTATCAAGTCCGAGTTCCCAGTCATGTGTCTAGAGCATCAACTATCAAAGTACCACTCTTATTTGTGAGCCATTAGACTTGTAACATTAGTCTTAGGAACCCATTGCTTCTTATTGATGGGCCTGTGATGTTTGGGTCTGGGTTGATAGTGAGTCTGTTGATGAACATGGCTAGGATGACCATACAACTTATAACGGGAAGACCTAGAGTGTCCAACTTTCCCACAGAATTGACATCTCTATCTTTGGTGTTTGCCATCCTGCTGTTTTCTCTTCTGATGATGTTAATGAAAGGGGGTAGGGTAACCATACAGCTTATAGCAGAAGGGACTTGAGTGTCCAAATTTCCCACAGTAATGACATCTCCATCTTTGGTGTTTGTCTTTCTGCTGTTCTTTCTTCTGATGGTGTGACATATGATGTGACATCTTGGAACTGCTCTTACTATTGCTGCATTTAGGTTTAGCTTGAGATTTGCAGCCAGTGTAACTACTTTCAGCCTTGGTTTTATGGTACCCTATTCCAGATTTGACTCCTGTGATTTGTCCAGTTTGAAGAATCTTGTCTAAGGAGTCAGATCCATTGTTCAACATCCTTACATACTTGGTTGTCTCTTCTAGTTTTGAGTTTAAGAGCACAACTTCAGTTTTTAGCTTGAAGATGGTTTCCACATGTTCTGCTTTTTCTTTCTTCAGTTGAACTATCTTCTGGCTCTCAACTTGTTGATCTTCATCTAGTTTGACCTTTAGAGCCACAACTTCTGTTTTCAATTTGGAGATGGTTTCCAAGTATTCTACCTTCTCATTCTCAAGTTGAGTTATGTCTTTCTTCTGTTTAAAGACTGCTTGTTCAGCTCTACACTTTTCTGACACAACTCTCTGTAGGTAGAGGCCAATTCCTCAAAGGTTACTTCACCATCACTAGAGTCTTCATCAGATCCCCATTTTCCTGTCAAAGCAGTCACAAGATTTGCAGCCTCCTCTGTATCACTCTCATCTGACCAGGTGGCAGCAAGACTCATCTTCTGCTTCTTGAGGTAGGTACCACATTCTGTTCTAATGTGTCCATACCCATCACATTCATAGCACTTTACTTCTTTTCCTTCTTTGGGCTTTTCTTCTGACCTTACTCTTCTTCCATTGCTGATGTCAGATGAGATGTTTTTGACATTTGCCTTGGATCTGACATCCATTTTCTTTAACAATCTGTTAAACTGTCTCCCCAGCATTGCAACTTCATTGTCCCACTCTTTATCCATATCTTGACTGTTTTCCTCTTCTGTGTTGGATACAAAGGCAATGCTCTTGGTTTTCTTTTCAGTTCCCTCAATCAATCCCATCTCAAAGGTTTGAAGGGAGCCAATTAGCTCATCTACCCTCATGTTGAGATGTATTGAGACTCTTCTATGGTAGTCACCTTCATTGCAAATCTCTTAGGGAGTGATTTGAGTATTTTTCTTACTAACTTTTCATCTGACATCTTCTCCCCCAAGGCTCCAGAGGCATTAGCAATCTCAAGGATACTCATGTGAAATTCATGAATGTTTTCATCTTCTTTCTTCCTTAAGTTTTCAAACTTGGAGGTGAGCAGCTGAAGTATAGACATCTTTACCCTAGAGGTGCCTTCATGAGTGGTCTTGAGAATGTCCCAAGCCTCTTTGGCTACTTCACAGTTATTTATCAGCCTGAAAATATTCTTATCCACTCCATTGAAGATGGCATTCAAAGCTTTAGAATTTCCAAGGGCTAGGTCATCCTCCTCCTTGGACCATTGTTCTTCAGGCTTTTTCTCAGCAGAGACTTCTCCTTCTTTAGTAACTACAGGATGCACCCAGCCTGTTAAGACAGCTTTCCAAGCCTTGTTGTCAAGGGATTTTAAAAAGGCTACCATTCTTGGTTTCCAATAGTCATAGTTAGAACCATCCAAAATTGGTGGCCTATGAACAGATCCTCCATCCCTCTCCATTGTACCAGAAAGTATTCTCCCTAGATCTCACTCAGAACCAGAGCAGGATGCCTGCTCTGATACCAATTGAAATTCTGGTATCAGATATAAGATGTCGAAGGTAATGCCACAACACTAATATCTGTTAATACACAATGGATAATCAAACAGAATTGTAAAGCAAATCACACAAGCCATTGTTAACCCAGTTCGGTGCAACTCACCTACGTCTGGGGGCTACCAAGCCAGGAAGGAAATTCACTATAATAGAATTAGTTCAAAGACTATCCGTACACTTCAACAAGTTACAGTCTTTCTAACCTAATCTCTACCCGTGCAACTTCTACCTAAGCACTCATAGGTATGAGAACCCACTCACTTCCCTTACAATCACACACCCGTGACTTAAACAACAATCCCTTCTGAAAATAAAATACTTTTCAATTACAAACTCTTGATTTTACTTCGCAGTTTCAATCAAGAAGACACACTCTTGATCTTGCTTCACAGCTTTGATCAAGAAGACAAATCAGTCCAATTCAATCATCAATGGATGACTTGAATTACCTACAGACACAAACCCTAGCTCTCTCTCTAAATTTCGCTCAGTCTTGGTTGTGTGTACAAACAAGTTTTCTAAGTCCCTTTTTATAGAAGCAATCTGCTGGACTTGGACAACTTGAAAACCCTAACTCTATTTTCCAATCAAATCTTTTTATATCAGCTGTATAGATCTCCTTGGAAAATAAGTAAATCTGGTTGAAATCCCTAATTGAATGCGCCAGCTAGCCATATCTTCAATCAACCAATGATTGCCATTAATTGTGCAATCACAAAACACCAGACATTCATACTGAATGTTCTGTGTACAGGATGTCATGACATCGGGTCTGACATCCTGGAAAAATCCTGCATAATCCAATTTCCTTTTATAGCAGGTACAACAATGAAAGGGGTTTTAGTCAGCTCGTCGAGGCGAACAAGATGATGCAAAGAGTTTAAACAGGAAAGGAAAAAATTTATACTTGGTCGGAGTCCAATCGTCAGCGACGCCTTCTCCGCTATGTCTGAGATAAGCCTCTTTCTAATCTTGATCTCTCTCCGTCTTCCTCTTCTCTGTTCTTTTCTATTTTTTGAATGGTATTAATGGTTGTGCAAGTTATGAGCTCGTCTATTTTAGAGTTTCAGTGTGAAACTCTAATTTAGACCTGAAAACTTATGAGCTTTAATGAAAAGGTTCTTGGGATATTTGGCAGAATAACGGTGTTCAAAAGAAAAAAATTCCAGATCCCCTTTCTCATCTCCTTTTATAGGAGAGTTCTCCTCTTGATATGGGTTGAAGTTTATTTAGATCTTATTTGGATTTTGTGAGCTGGTTGTTTGCTGTATTGGAATCGAACCGTTGTGGATCCCTGATTTCGTGGGGGGATTTACGAGTGGTATTACCACTGCTTGGTGATGGAATTTCCATCCTTCGCTCAATCCTCTTTTATGGTCCCCTGTGAAAATTATTCACTTAATTAAGTTATTTTAATTGTTTTCAGCTTTAAGCGCTTATGGTGGTGATGTTATACAAAAGTTTTGATTTAAACTTTTATCTTTTTGCAGGTCACAATGGCAAAGCAACTCCAAGTGGGAAATATGGTCTGTTGTACCAGCTCCATAAGGGAGTTTGAATTAGGGTGTTTCGATTAGGTGAAAATATTCTAACATTAGGTATAGATTTACGTTGGTATTGTAATCTTGGTCAAGATTTGGTAATGAAGGTTGCGTTTACAATGGTAGTTTTGGAATAGTAATGTATTAGAAATCCCATAAGAAATTGTATCGTTCCTCGTATTCGTTTTATGTACACGGTTTTTATTTACGTACACAAACCTCTTTCGGTTAAGTTAATCAAATTGTAAACATTCTCCAATTGTAATCTAGTTTTAAAGAACTTAAACCAAAAAAGAGAAATAAGTGCGGCTTAGCATGAAACAAAGTAAACTATTAGATTTGCAAATTTGGACCGATTTTGTTGATCGAAGGTCAAACAATTATATAAAAAAATTGAATTCTATGCACATATGGGTCTTTAGACAATCGTCACGCAAAAATCAAAATCTAAAACTCGTTTATGAGACAATAAATTCGAATAATATTTCATATATGACTTAGGTTATTGAAATGCAATTTATTGCAAATGGACGTGTGAACCACGACTATGACTTAAACCAAAGATCCATGAACAAATAATGGAAAGATCGTGACCATACCATTGGCCGCATGTGGATAATACAAAACCCTTATGCCTTATCAGGAATCAATTAGAAACGAGTTAACATAAATCAACGGACATAAGATGAACAAACCACACGCTTGAAGTGATCAAATGAAATGTGCATAGATGAAGGAAAATAGGTGAAATCTCATGGGACCAAGAGCTTATACTAGAATCAATGGCCATGAACCAGTGAAAAACTCAATCACCCTGTGTAACTGAAAACAAACTATGAAAGATGAAGAACTTTAAGGTTTGAGGAGCCACCAAAAGAAGGCTTGACATGATTATGGTTGATGACATTTTGGCCAAATAAAGACCCCTATGTCTTGATTCTATGCATTGCAGCCTATGATTATGAATGCCTAATGGAAGTCCTCCGTTTTTACTACCCGACCAAAATCGGGGTGTGACAGCTGCCCCTATTTAATTACCTTGAACTAGAAAGTAAGAAAGACAACAGTCTTCGTACATTCGTGGTGAGAGATAATTAAATACTAAAAAGACCCGAATTTTGTCCTTATATGATAAAATTGGGAGGTTCCTGGTAAGGGAATGGTACCCCAACCATATATACGGTTCTCCGAGTATATGAGAGTAGCATCTCTAAAAATGAATGAGACTCTTCATATTGATGAAGCAGCATCCCAAACAGCAAAATGAGATTCTCTATATCATATTGAAACAGCATCTTATATGATAGAATTAAGATATTCCGAATAGTGGAATGATACCTTAATTGAATCTAAGACTCTTCGAAGATACTTAGAGCAATATCTTAGAAGAAATTGGAATGAGACTCTTCATATTGATGAAGCAGCATCTCAAACAGTAAAAAAATGAGGTTCTCTATATCGAGTCGAAGCAACATCTTATCTGATAGAATTAGGATATTCCAGACCAAAGGAATGATGTATTAATTGAATCTAAGACTCTTCGAGGATACTAAAGCAGCATGTCTAAACAAATTTGGAATGAGACTCTTCATATTGATGAAGCAGCATCTCAAACAGCAAAAAATGAGATTCTCTGTATCGAGTCGAAGCAGTATCTTATCTGATAGAATTAAGATATTCCAGACCAAAGGAATGATGTCTTAATTGAATCTAAGACTCTTCGAGGATACTAGAGCAGAATCTCTAAAAAAATTGGAATGAGACTCTTCATATTGATGAAGCAGCATCTCAAAAAAAAAATGAGATTCTCTGTATCGAGTCGAAGCAGCATCTTATCTGATAGAATTAAGATGCTCTATAACAACCCAATTTTAGTAATGAATTCTTATATTATTATTATTATTATATTTTATTTAATTATTTGGAGTGTTAAGTAATTAATTGGTTGTTAGGTAGTATAATAATTTATTATATTAATTGAATTGGTGTATTAATTAATTATTTAGTTGTTATGAGATATAATTAAATAATTGAATTAATTAACTTGGTGTGCATATTGAGTAGTTTAATTATTTGAATTAAATAGAGACATTTAAATATTAGGTTTTATTGGGCCTAGTAATTAAATTAGATGGATCATGATTTAAGCCCAAATAGAATACTAATATAAATAGTAAGAGGAGAGGGAGAATAAGATTCATTTGATCATTTGACAACAATAGAGAAAGAGAAGAGGAAAAGTAAGGAGAAGAGGGGAAGAACAAGAGAGAAGCTAGGGTTTCCAGAAAATTGAAGAGGTAAGGGGGGAATCCTTATTATTATGGGTTAGTATGATTGGGTCAATGGGTAGAAACATGTTTAGGTTGAAATCCCTAATTTTCATGGTTTTGGAATGGTTAGGTCTTGATGAATATTCTCGATTTGTGATGATTTGATTGTGTTAAAACTGCAAATTAATGTTATATACTTAAAGTATTATATGAGTTATAATTTTCTGAACGTTTGACTTTTTACCGAATCGAAATCGGAGGTCCGGAAGTCCTCCAACGATGAAAAACACAGAAAATTCTGCATTCTGTTTTTGTGTTAACCGGTTACCCACCGAGCGTTAACCGGTTACTTGCTTAAAAATCTGTTGATTCTGTTTTTGTGTTAACCGGTTAGCCACCGAGCGTTAACCGATTACTTGCTTAAAAATCTGTGATTCTGTTTTTATGTTAACCGGTTACCCACCGAGCGTTAACCGGTTGCTTGCTTGAAAATCTTCGCAGGAAATTAATTATGTTTTATGTTAACCGGTTACCCACCGAGCGTTAACCGGTTACTTGCTGTGAAAAATGAAAAATTGAGATTTTAAAAGTTGTGATCATCTTTGAATGAAATCTAATTATGCATACTTGATAATTAGTTTATATATGGTGATATGTGGAATGTTAAGATAGTAGATATGATCTTATTTGCCTATTTATGAATGATATATTTTTATGAATGTGTATATGTACCATTGGTGGATAATTCATAGAGTTGAATTATGATGATATATGGAATGCTAAGATGGTAGAGATGATCTTAATTGCATATGTGTTGGTATTTGTACATTCATTCATGGCATGGTCGGCTTCATGGTGGAAGCAATGAAACTGTGGGTTCACATGGTATTAGACGTTGATCCTTGAACGGAAATAGGCGTAGCAGATGTTGATCCTTAATTGGAAATAGACGTAGTGGCTTGGATTCTAGATATTGAATTGGAAAGCGGTGTAACGTTGGGTCCATATAGACGTTGATCCTTAATTGGAAATAGGCGTAGTGGCTTTGATCTTGTCCGGATCGGAAGCGTGGCTTGGATTTTAGATATTGAATCGGAAAGCGGTGAAACATTGGGTTCACATTGAGGTACCGCATGCATAGAGTCACATGTCTTGTATTGAGTCACATTAGAGTTAAGTGATAATTGAGTGTATGCAGTGTTGTGATTGTGATATGGTAATTGAATTTGGTGATATTTGGATACATAACTTGGAAAAATATGTGATTATGTGATAATTGTCGTTATGTGTATAGTTGGGAATATAGTATTGGATTTTAATATTGTACTCCTTGAGTTTTGATGGATGTTTGAAACATGTGAAATAAATGTTGGTTAATATTATTTACATGGTTATATGAAGTGTGATGGATTCCTTTAATTGTTGATTTAATCATTGTGCCTTATTATACTTTTTCATAATGATTTGAATTCTCACCCTTTCTGTTTGAATGTTGCCTTTACATGGGCATCGTGCAGATACTCAAGAGTAGTATTGCTAAAGTAAGTGGACGGTAGCTCGCTCGAGCTTTAGCTGGAGAGTTTCCGTGTTTCAGTTTAGAGACTAAGGAGTGATTCAATGCTCTGGTCATGTAACACTGGGTAGATTAGATGTATTGAACTAATATCTTATTTGGATATGCATTACGTTATTACTTGTTTTATTTTATCTTGATGTGATTGTTGAGAGATGATCATGGTATGGGACATGGATCATTTTATGAAATACATGAGTATTCATTATTTTCCGCTGCGAACGCATATTCTTGAATATTCATGATAATGGAAATGTGTTATTTTAAATGACCAGGTGTATTATATATTGATTATGAATGATGTTGTTTTTTGAAAGCTTTTAGTTTTTGAAAACGTCGATGTGACGCCCTTTTGTTTATATGCGTGCTTATTTACTCTGATTATATGTTAAGTATTTTAGGATAGAAAAAGGGGTGTTACATATTCCAAACCAAAGGAATGATGTCTTAATTGAATCTAAGACTCTTCGAGGATACTAGAGCAGTATCTCTAAACAAATTTGGAATGAGACTCTTCATATTGATGAAGTAGCATCTCAAACAACAAAAAATGAGATTCTCTGTATCGAGTCGAAGAAGCATCTTATCTGATAGATTTAAGATATTCCAGACCAAAGGAATGATGTCTTAATTGAATCTAAGACTCTTCGAGGATATTAGAGCAGTATCTCAAAACAAATTTGGAATGAGACTCTTCATATTGATGAAGTAGCATCTCAAACAGCAAAAAATGAGATTCTCTGTATCGAGTCGAAGCAGCATCTTATCTGATAGAATTAAGATATTACAGACCAAAGGAATGATGTCTTAATTGAATATAAGACTCTTCGAGGATACTGGAGCAGTATCTCTAAAGAAATTAAGGAGACTCTTCATATTGATGAAGCAACATCTCAAACAGAGAAATGAGATTCTTCAGATAAATGAAATAGTATCTCAAATGTTCGTCTGTTGGGGGTAAATATTTTTAGAAAAGACTCCTTTTGGAGGAGATTTACTAGAGATGCTCTGCAGGGGAAAAAGCTCATAAGAGACTTTATAGGGTAACCTCTGCTTGGGGAGAAATGATAGCAAAGAAAATAATGGGAATATCACTATCAACCATAATGTTGAAGAATAGCTAGTGGAGAAATAATTCCACAAGCCCATACAGGATAATAACTCCGTTGAATTGGATGAAGAAAGTCCGAGATACACCTGAATGACCCCAAATCCTGATATTTGTTATGTTTTTTTTTGTTGCATGATGCACCATTTTGGGTGGCAATACTATGCATGGGGTGATGCATGAGATGCATTCAAGTATGCAATTGCTGGGGATATTTGGCTGTGCATACAGGAATGGGAATCGTATAAGGCTATGCATATGTATGCCAATGATTGGTATGATTATTTCTTGGTGAATTTTCCTATTTGGTAAGAAGATTATGTATGTAATTGATGCACATGGCGCATGTGATGTATGCGGGTATGCAAATGGGTAATTGGGTTATGCCCCAGTTAAGGCGTTTTTGCTTTGGGGAATGATGCCAATAGTGTGGACTTTTGTTATCGGGGTGACCAATGGAGATCAAGTTTTGATGTCCCATTAGGTAATTTTGGGAATATGTTTGGGTCGCTCCAAGCCATTGAAGGGTTCAGACTTTTCAACACGCGATACTTTAACCATAATTTATTAATAATTTTGCTGGAAATGCACTGGAGACTTGCCCTGGTTTGGCTATACCATGAGTATATCTATGAGAGGCATTTGATTAGCAATTGAAACATACATAGGTGTCTGCAAACGACTATACACCTCCATAAAGAATAGGAAAAAACTTGGGGGCTATGAGATTTACCCTTTTACTATTTCAAAAGTAATTTTATCACTTCATTCAATTATGTGTCTTTATTTTCTCAAAAATCTT
The DNA here is from genome assembly GCF_024323335.1 of Lathyrus oleraceus. Lineage (NCBI taxonomy): Eukaryota > Viridiplantae > Streptophyta > Magnoliopsida > Fabales > Fabaceae > Lathyrus > Lathyrus oleraceus. Next base: position 179,606,101 of record NC_066585.1, read on the forward strand.
TAAGAGTGATGTTTATAAAAAATAAAGGTGTTTTGTAAACAAATAGATAAAATACAAAATAATTTTGGGCATAACTTTTGCCGAGAAAATTTCTCTTTTATTGATTTGACCCTTGAATGGGCGATTGTACATAAAGATGCAATTCCTAAATGAGGTAATTTATGTGCATAGAAATAAGATGACAATGAAATTGAGTTCCTATTGAGTCTCCACACTGCCATGATCCTTATGTCTTTGATAGTCTGAGTACGTCGCTTTGGAAAAAAGTCAGGTAGATTGATTCTTTATCCTCGAGGGACATGCTAGCTTCCTGAAAGTACAGTTCTTTGCCTTGGAATTAATCCCTAACTTTTGCCTGGACCGCCCTTTCGGGTTTCCGATCCACCGGGATACCCATTTTTGCCTTAGCCGCCCTTTCAGGTTTTCAACTCAACGGGTCAATCCTTTTTTATTTTTATCCCTAATTTTTGCCTGGATCGCCCTTTCGGGTTTTCGATCCACCGAGATAGCCATTTTTGCCTAAATCTCCCTTTTAGGTTTTTGATTTAGTGACTTTTATTATTCCACTTTTTTAGGCAAAGTACTTTTTAACAGCATCAACATTGGTGGGAAGTGGCAATTCATCACCGTCCATAGTTGCCAGGATCAGAGCGCCTCCGGAAAAAACTCTAACTACCACAAATGGACCTTCATAATTTGGTGTCCATTTCCCCCTGGAGTCCTTGTGAATGGGCAAGATTTTCTTCAGCACCAAATCCCACTCTTGAAACACCCTAGGACGAACTTTCTTGTCAAATGCCTTCTTAAGACGCCTCTGATAGAGTTGACCGTGACCTAACGCTTTCAAGCGTTTCTCCTCAATAAGGTTGAGCTCGTCGAACCTTGATTGAACCCATTCTGCCTCGTCTAACTTAGCCTCCATCAATACTCTCACCGAGAGAATTTCTACTTCTATAGGGAGAATTGCTTCCATGCCGTATACTAAGGAATAAGGGGTTGCCCCTGTTGAAGTTCGTACCGACGTACGATAACCGTGTAACGCAAAAGGTAACATCTCATGCCAATCCTTGTACGTGACAACCATCTTTTGGATGATTTTCTTAATATTTTTGTTCGCAGCTTCAACAGCCCCATTCATCTTAGGTCGATATGGTGATGAGTTGTGATGCTCGATCTTGAACGTTGTGCACAACTCCTCCATGGTCTTGTTGTTGAGATTGGACCAGTTATCAGTGATGATTTTGTTGGGAATCCCATATCGACATATGATGTTATTTTTTAAGAAACGAGTGACTACGTGCTTCGTGACATTCGCATAAGATACGACTTCAACCCATTTGGTAAAGTAGTCTATGGTCACCAAGATAAATCTATGTCCATTAGATGATTTTGGTTCTATCATCTCGATCATGTCGATTCCCCGCATAGAGAAAGGCCAAGGTGATGCTATAACGTTCAGCGGGGTAGGCGGTACATGTACTTTGTCAGCATAAATTTGGCATTTGTAGCATGTTCTAGTGTATTGTTAACAGTCAGCTTCCATCGTTAACCAGTAGTACCCCTCCCTTAGGATTTTCTTTTCCATGGTGTGCCCATTTGCGTGTGTGCCGAAGGACCCTTCGTGTATGTCCTTCATAAGTTGATTAGCTTCATGTTTGTCCACACACCTCAACAAAACCATGTCATAATTCTGCTTGTACAATACCTCCCCATTCAAAAGGAACTTCGATGCCAACCTCCGGAGGGTCCTTTTATCCAGACTAGAGGCCTCTGTCGGGTATTCCCTCTTCTCTAGATACTGTTTGATGTCAAAGAACCAGGGTTAACCATCTGGCTCTTCTGTTGTCGTCAGGCAATGCGCAGTTTCATCAAAATGCCTAATTTCAATGTGAGGCTGATGGTTGGGTCATATTAACTTGTACATGGAAGCCAAGGTTGCTAAGGCATCGACCATCTGATTCTCTTCTCGAGGAATATGAGAGAAAGTGATTTAGTCGAATTTTTGGAGTAACTTCATCATGTAATCCCAATATGGAATTAGGTTAGCATGTCTTGTTTCCCGACCACCTCTAATATGATGTATCACTAAAGCGGAATCCCCGAATACTTCCAGCACCTTGATCTTCAACTCGATAGCTTCTTCCAACCCTAGTATGCAAGCTTCATACTCGGCCATGTTATTGGTGCAAGTGAAACAAAGCTTTGCGGTGAACGGCAGATGGAAATTCTTGGGAGACATCAACACTGCCCCAATTCCATGACCTATTGCATCTGAAGCTCCATCGAACATGAGAGTCCAACCTGCTTTTGGCTCAAGACTTTCCTCTAGTTCGGAGTCTTCAGTATCCTTAACAGCCATAATGTCTTCATTTGGGAAGTCAAACTTCAAAGGTTGGTAATCCTCTAGCGGTTGGTGAGCAAGATGGTCTGCTAATACGCTTCCTTTGATTGCCTTTTGTGCAACATACTGAATATCATATTCTGATAACAACATCTGCCATCGGGAAATCCTACCGGTAAGAGCTGGTTTCTCGAATATGTACTTGATGGGATCCATTTTAGATACCAACCAAGTCGTGTGAGTTAGCATGTACTGCCTAAGACGCTTAGCGGCCCATGCGAGTGCACAACAAGTCTTCTCGAGTAATGAATATCTGGTCCCGCAATCATTAAACTTCTTGCTCAAATAATATATGGCATGCTCTTTTCTACCAGTCTCATCTTGTTGTCCCAATACACAACCCATGGACTCGTCGAGCACTGTTAAATACATGATGAGAGGTCTCCCCTCAGCAGGGGGCATCAGAATTGGCGGCTCTTGTAAGTATTCTTTGATTTTATCGAAGGCTGTTTGGAAGTCGTCATTCCACTTTATGCCTTGATTCTTCCTTAGAAGCTTGAATATTGGTTTACATGTGGCAGTAAGGTGAGAGATAAACCTGGCGATGTAATTCAGTCTTCCTAAGAAACCGCGAACTTCCTTCTCAGTCCTCGGTGCAGGCATGTTCTGAATGGCTCGAACCTTGTCGGGATCTACTTCAATTCCCTTTTGGCTTACAATAAAGCCTAAAAGCTTCCCAGATCGAACCCCAAATGTGCATTTGTTAGGATTAAGTCTCAACCTAAACTTCCTTAAACGAGCAAACAGTTTCTCCACGTTAGTGATGTGCTCTTCTTCTGTCTGGGATTTGGCAATCATGTCGTCAACATACACCTCAATCTCTTTATGAATCATGTCAAGAAAGAGAGTCACCATAGCACGTTGATATGTTGCCCCAACGTTCTTTAATCCAAATGGCATCACTTTGTAACAAAAAGTGCCCCAAGGGGTAATGAACGTGGTCTTCTCCATGTCCTCGGAATCCATTTTAATTTGGTTGTATCCAGAGAAGCCGCCCATAAAGGAAAATACAGAGAACTGAGTTGTATTATCCACCAATACATCAATATGAGGTAATGGGAAATCGTCTTTGGGACTAGCTCTGTTTAAGTCTCGGTAGTCTACGCATATGCGGACTTTCCCATCTTTCTTCGGCACCGGTACAATGTTGGCAACCCATTGTGGGTACTTTGCGACTTCCAGGAAACCGGTGTCAAACTGCTTTCTCACCTCTTCTCTGATCTTGAGAGCCATATCTGATCGAGTTCTTCTTAACTTTTGTTTGCCGACAGAGCATTCTTCTTTAAGGGGAAGCTTGTGGGTCACGATGCCAGTGTCTAATCCGGGCATATCTTGGTATGACCATGCAAACACATCATCATATTTGTGGATGAGCTGTATCAATCTTGTCTTCACGGCATCTTGAAGTGCGGCGCCAACCCTTACTTCTCTCTTGTCTTCTTCTGTTCCCAGGTTGATAACTTCGACGTCCTCCTGGTGTGGTTGAATGACCTTCTCTTGTTGTCTGAGTAATCGGGCCAACTCTTCAGGGAGTTCATAATCTTCCCCCACTCTCTCTTCAGCTTGGTAGATCGGACAGTCAAAATCATTCCAGATCGTAGCAGTGTCGTTATCAATGGTCTCGGTGGTGTCTCTGCATGTTATGATTTATGCATTTTATTTAGAAAGTGCGTGCATAAAAATTGATGCCATTTTATTGTAATAGAAAAAATGAAAGGAAAGTGTAAGACCCCAATTTTGACCCTAAGATCCCTCATGGCATCATAACATTGCATTTGCATTGCCTCAAGGATCTTTAGCATCTTGGTTCCCTTTGCCTTTGGGTGGGACTCCTTGTGATTGGTTTGAGATCACCAAGCATGCTTGAATTATACATCATTGTTTCTCTTACTTTTGTTTACTAACCAAAAGCACAAAAATGTGTCACTAACATCTTTTGTTTGAAGCTTGAGTATCATCCAAGACACCTTGTGGGTTCTATTTAGAGGATCAGTCAACACAAGGGAATGGCTTGAGATACTTCCAACAGTTTCAAATGGGGTTTATTCGTCAGTCAAAACGTTAATCTTGAAGGAGCAAAAGTTTGTTCATGAGCTGTCATGCTCGCTAGGCGAAACCCACATGTTAAAAAAAAAGAACGAAAAATAAATAAATAAATAAAATATAACAGAAATTTTTTGGACTTGGGCCTCTCTCATTTGAGCCCACAGGTCCACAAAAATCAGGTTATAAATTCAGAGTTTCAGTGAAACAAATTTTCATTCTATTCCTATTACCCTGGCAGGAAAAATATAGTGAGAGAAGAGCTAACAGAGTTCAGAGCAACCTCCGGACACTGAAGGGAACTCATCGGCAAAGAACCAGTTCTGCCTCTTATAAACCCTGAGGTTATTCTGCAAACCCCAGTGCAATCTGAAATTCTGGTATCAGATATAAGATGTCGAAGGTAATGTCACGACACTAATATTTGTTAATACACAATGGATAATCAAACAGAATTATAAAGCAAATCACACAAGCAATTGTTAACCCAGTTCGATGCAACTCACCTATGTATGGGGGCTTCCAAGCCAGGAAGGAAATTCACTATAATAGAATTAGTTCAAAGACTATCCGTACACTTCAACAAGTTACAGTCTTTCTCACCTTAATCTCTACCCGTGCAACTTCTACCTAAGCACTCTTAGATATGAGAACCCACTCACTTCCCTTACAATCACACACCCGTGATCTTAAACAACAATCCCTTGTGAAAAGAAAATACTTTTCAATTACAAACTCTTGATTTTACTTCACAGTTTCAATCAAGAAGATACACTCTTGATCTTGCTTCACAGCTTTGATCAAGAAGACAAATCAGTCCAATTCAATCATCAATGGATGACTTGAATGACCTACAGACACAAACCCTAGCTCTCTCTCTAAATTTCGCTCAGTCTTGGTTGTGTGTACAAACAGGTTTTCTAAGTCCCTTTTTATAGAAGCAATCTGCCGGAGTTGGACAACTTGGAAACCCTAACTCTATTTTCCAATCAAATCTTTTTATATCAGCTGTATAGATCTCCTTGGAAAATAAGTAAATCTGGTTGAAATCCCTGATTGAATGCGCGAACTAGCCATATCTTCAATCAACCAATGATTGCCATTAATTGTGCAATCACAAAACACCAGACATTCATACTGAATGTTCTGTGTACAGGAGGTCATAACATCGGGTCTGACATCCTGGAAAAATCCTGCATAATCCAATTTCCTTTTATAGCAGGTACAACCATATCAGATACCATGACATTGTGTATGTCATCTGAAACAATCCTGCATGAACATGTCTTCCATTAAGCTCCAGCAGGTACAACCAATATCAGAAGCCTTGTCATTGTATGTGGCATTCTGAAACAATCCTGCTTGCACATGTTCTTTAACTCCAGCAGGTACATAGGATATCTCATGTTAAGACATCACACATAACATCTTGTGAACACTCTTTGTTTTACCAAAATTGCTGCCAACACTTAGAATCAACAAACTCCCCCTTTGGCAAATTTTGGCTAAAACATATATCTGTCCTTTTTGTTCACAAGGCAAACTATCAGCAGTTAAACAACTTAACAGTAGTTTAATCAGCAGCAAAAGCAAAACAATTACTAGCTATGGCTACTAGTAATACACATATGCACAAGGGTACTTCTCCTCCCCCTAAATCTGTGAAACAACAACAAAATTACTAGTTATGGATGTAACTAGTAAGACACACAAATGCACAATGCACAAGGGTACTTCTTCTCCCCCTAAATCTGTGCATTCACCAAATAACAACTACTGTAACTTCAGCACCTGTACCAGCCAGAATGTCATACTGACATCTGCTTTAACATCAGCACCTGTGCACCATATCAGACATCCTGTTTGACATCTGTAAACATATTGTAGTAGCACCTGTGCATTTCTTTCAATAATAGATGTACTTCTGTTCAGCCACATCCAACTTCCATATCAAGCACTTCTCCCCCTTTTTAGTCAAAATTGACCAAAGGTGACCAATCAGACAAAATAAATGTCTATTAGCCTAGCAGAGAAAGTTAAGACTGATGTTATAACATTAAGCATGTTAGAACAGAATATTCAGGAAGTACACACCATCATTATACACAGTAGAAAGCTGAGATAATGAACAAATTCAAGGAACCCTTTAAGAGCCTTAAATATTACATAACATGCATCAAACGGACTGCCACAAAATACAAAAAAACATCAACCTTCCACTCAACACCAACTTCCACAATCTTCATTCTTTAACAAACTAGAGGAGGAACCATCAATCAGAGGATGAAGTATCATCTTCGCCTTCTTCTTCATCTTCAGAGCCATCAGAGCTTTCAGAGTTGTTACAGGACTGTGCTTTTGCATTATAGTCCTTACCAGTTTTTTCTATCTCCTCCTTTTCCAGGCTATAAATGGGAGTTTCCAGAGCTTTTTTTCTTGCTTTGGCCACATTTATACCATTCTCCAATTCCCTGCAGGTTTCTCTTAGCTGGTCAATTAGGTTCCCTTTAGATGTAAGTTCCCTTTTGGCAGATGTCATGACAACATCATTGACATGACTACCTTCAAAAAGCTTATAGTGAATTAATAGAGGGGTCTTCCTCCTGCTTGGAATATCACTAGCACTTAGGATTCTTGGGTGTTGACTCAGGATGATGCCACAAATGATGGAAGGGAATGCAATGGGCAACTTTACAGCATTGGTGGAGGCATGTCTGATGGTTTGATCAAACACAAACTTTCCAAAATCATAGTTTATCTGAGTTCCAATGACATGAATGATCCTCCCAAGAGCAATGGAGATGGTAGATATGTGATTAGTGGGTACCCAATTTGCTGAGCCAATCTTGTGCAAGATGGCATACTTGACAGTTAGTTTACTTGCAGATAGGTGTTTCCTACTAGGCCATTCTTTAACTTGCCCAACTGTGATCATCCTACAAATCTCATTATCTATGGTCTCTAGATCTACCCCTCCACCAGTTCCTCTCCCTAGGAACTTGTTGATGATGGTTGGTGAAAGTTTCACATACTTACCCCTGACAACCACTTTGCAAACCTCCCTGCTGCTTTTTCCATAACTCTCCTCAGGAATGTTTACAATGAATTCTTTGACTAGCCCTTCATAGCATTGAGGCAGAGCAGTCACAGTTTTCATAAGCCCAGTTGCCTTGATTAATTCCATTACTTCCTTCACTTCAACAGTCTCTTTCCCCAATTCTCTTTCAACCGCTACCCTTCTTTGAGTAACAAACCTCCATCTGTCTGGATACTCAGCAGCTACTTTGTTGGAAGACTTTTTTACAGCCTTTCTTTTGTCAGAGGAGATGTCTGGGACATCGTCTTCGACATTCTCATTAGATTCAGAACTCTCACTCTCTTTCTTCTTCCTGACCTCTACTTTACTCCATGATTTGGAGGGACCTATTCCAGCAACCCTTTTTTCTTTTCTACCTGTCCTTATCTCAGCCATACTCTTCCTTTTTCTCAGTCTATTAGCTACACTTGTTTTCACAAGATTGACCAGCGTGTCATCTTCTTCCTCAGACTTTTCTTCCTCAATGTACTGAGCAGTATTAGGGGACATACTGGAAGAGTTTTTTCCAAGAGAACATAGTCCCTCAATAACTACTTCCTTTTCTGTTTTAGATGAGTCATCATCTTTCTCAGTTTGGGTTTCCACCTCAGGAGAGGGGTCCCTTCTGGACAAAGGGGTAAAGATATCCTGGACTCCATGCTCTTCATTCAGTATCCTAGTAACTAGGTTTCTTATTATTCGACCAGTAGAGTGCATGTCCTCTTTATCAAGAGATTTTTCTGGAGTGTTACCTTGCTTAGCTCCGGCCATGGAAGAGGAACCTTGGACGTCACCTGGTATCATACGCAGAGGAGTCACGTCCATCAAATCTTCATCTAAGAATTCCATGGAGGAGGTTCTTGTATGGAAGGGTTTTGAGCTTGATGTTGATGGATATTGAGACATGTTGTTGAACTTCTGAGAAGAGTTTTTTTCCCTAGCAGAGGTTCTCTGAGAAGAATGATAAAGATAGAAAAAATTGTATTCAGGCAGGGCGTGCTAATGAAATACATGCTATTTCCAATACTAGGAGATGATTCATTATTAATGTGGCTTTTTCTTTTCATTGGGCAGACAATATTTTTCTTGCCTTTTCTACTCCACATTAATTGCCATATTTTCTCAAGAAGCCAAGCCCCTAATTTTCCCTTTTCATCTTTCAGTTGGACATCATACAAATCCTTTGCAGTCCGGTTGGTTAGTTGAATTTCATGATGTAGAACTATGGGTTTGTTTTCCACATATTTTCTACATGAGTGATGAAAGAAAATAATGTACTTGGTCCAGCTGTGCTGAATATGATCTTTGGACATAGGTGTACCATACAGGTTGTCATAATACAATGTCATAACATCGAGTGTGACATTGTAGACAATTATCAGTATTTTCATCCACCCTGGTTGGGCATTGTTGCTTTCAACTGATATCTTATCTATCTCAATAGTCCCTTGTGTCTCTGTTCCAGCAAAGCTCTTACTATCTTCAGACTTCATACCACCAGTTATATGTTCAGATGTTTGGGCCATCATGACCTTCTCTTCTTTGAGGTTAGATCTTAGGTTTTGGTGTAACATCCTTGTCTGACATCTCGCAGATGTGCTTATCTTAGAGAGGTCATCCATTTGAGAGCTCCACATGTAGCAGTTGTTTTTGGTCCTGATTCCTTTCATAATCACTTTACTGTTTTTGTTAACAATCAAACATTCAGTTTTGGTGAAGATGATATTCAGGCCTTGATCCCCTAGATGACTGATGCTTATCAGATTTGAAGTCAAGCCCTTGACCAATAGAATATTGTCAAGTTTAGGAGCTCCAGTACACTCAATCTTGCCTATCCCCTTTATTTCACCTTTAGCTCCATCACCAAAGGTTACATAGCTTAAGTCATGAGGGTGAAGATCAGTTATCAAGTCTGAGTTCCCAGTCATGTGTCTAGAGCATCCACTATTAAAGTACCACTCTTATTTGTGAGCCATTAGACTTGTAACATTAGTCTTAGGAACCCATTGCTTCTTGTTGATGGGCCTGTGATGTTTGGGTCTGGGTTGATAGTGAGTCTGTTGATGAACATGGCTAGGATGACCATACAGCTTATAACAGGAAGACCTAGAGTGTCCAACTTTCCCACAAATTTGACATCTCTATCTTTGGTGTTTGCCATCCTGCTGTTTTCTCTTCTGATGATGTTGATGAAAGGGGGTAGGGTAACCATACAGCTTATAGCAGAAGGGACTTGAGTGTCCAAATTTCCCACAGTAATGACATCTCCATCTTTGGTGTTTGTCTTTCTGCTGTTCTTTCTTCTGATGGTGTGACATATGATGTGACATCTTGGAACTGCTCTTACTATTGCTGCATTTAGGTTTAACTTGAGATTTGCAGCCAGTGTAACTACTTTCAGCCTTGGTTTTATGGTACCCTATTCCAGATTTGACTCCTGTGATTTGTCCAGTTTGAAGAATCTTGTCTAAGGAGTCAAATCCATTGTTCAACATCCTTACATACTTGGTTGTCTCTTCTAGTTTTGAGTTTAAGAGCACAACTTCAGTTTTTAGCTTGAAGATGGTTTCCACATGTTCTGCTTTTTCTTTCTCCAGTTGAACTATCTTCTGGCTCTCAACTTGTTGATCTTCATCTAGTTTGACCTTTAGAGCCACAACTTCTGTTTTCAATTTGGAGATGGTTTCCAAGTATTCTACCTTCTCATTCTCAAGTTGAGTTATGTCTTTCTTCTGTTTAAAGACTGCTTGTTCAGCTCTACACTTTTCTGACACAACTCTCTGTAGGTAGAGGCCAATTCCTCAAAGGTTACTTCACCATCACTAGAGTCTTCATCAGATCCCCATTTTCCTGTCAAAGCAGTCACAAGATTTGCAGCCTCCTCTGTATCACTCTCATCTGACCAGGTGGCAGTAAGACTCATCTTCTGCTTCTTGAGGTAGGTACCACATTCTGTTCTAATGTGTCCATACCCATCACATTCATAGCACTTTACTTCTTTTCCTTCTTTGGGCTTTTCTTCTGACCTTACTCTTCTTCCATTACTGATGTCAGATGAGATGTTTTTGACATTTGCCTTGGATCTGACATCCATTTTCTTTAACAATCTGTTAAACTGTCTCCCCAGCATTGCAACTTCATTGTCCCACTCTTTATCCATATCTTGACTGTTTTCCTCTTCTGTGTTGGATACAAAGGCAATGCTCTTGGTTTTCTTTTCAGTTCCCTCAATCAATCCCATCTCAAAGGTTTGAAGGGAGCCAATTAGCTCATCTACCCTCATGTTGGAGATGTATTGAGACTCTTCTATGGTAGTCACCTTCATTGCAAATCTCTTAGGGAGTGATTTGAGTATTTTTCTTACTAACTTTTCATCTGACATCTTCTCCCCCAAGGCTCCAGAGGCATTAGCAATCTCAAGGATACTCATGTGAAATTCATGAATGTTTTCATCTTCTTTCATCCTTAAGTTTTCAAACTTGGAGGTGAGCAGCTGAAGTATAGACATCTTTACCCTAGAGGTGCCTTCATGAGTGGTCTTGAGAATGTCCCAAGCCTCTTTGGCTACTTCACAGTTATTTATCAGCCTGAAAATATTCTTATCCACTCCATTGAAGATGGCATTCAAAGCTTTAGAATTTCCAAGGGCTAGGTCATCCTCCTCCTTGGACCATTGTTCTTCAGGCTTTTTCTCAGCAGAGACTTCTCCTTCTTTAGTAACTACAGGATGCACCCAGCCTGTCAAGACAACTTTCCAAGCCTTGTTATCAAGGGATTTTAAAAAGGCTACCATTCTTGGTTTCCAATAGTCATAGTTAGAACCATCCAAAATTGGTGGCCTATGAACAGATCCTCCATCCCTCTCCATTGTACCAGAAAGTATTCTCCCTAGATCTCACCCAGAGCCAGAGCATGATGCCTGCTCTGATACCAATTGAAATTCTGGTATCAAATATAAGATGTCGAAGGTAATGTCACAACACTAATATCTGTTAATACACAATGGATAATCAAACAGAATTGTAAAGAAAATCACACAAGCAATTGTTAACCCAGTTCGGTGCAACTCACCTACGTCTGGGGGCTACCAAGCCAGGAAGGAAATTAACTATAATAGAATTAGTTCAAAGACTATCCGTACACTTCAACAAGTTACAGTCTTTCTAACCTAATCTCTACTCGTGCAACTTCTACCTAAGCACTCATAGGTATGAGAACCCACTCACTTCCCTTACAATCACACACCCGTGACTTAAACAACAATCCCTTCTGAAAAGAAAATACTTTTCAATTACAAACTCTTGATTTTACTTCACAGTTTCAATCAAGAAGACACACTCTTGATCTTGCTTCACAACTTTCATCAAGAAGACAAATCAGTCCAATTCAATCATCAATGGATGACTTGAATGACCTACAGACACAAACCCTAGCTCTCTCTCTAAATTTCGCTCAGTCTTGGTTGTGTGTACAAACAGGTTTTCTAAGTCCCTTTTTATAGAAGCAATCTGCTGGACTTGGACAACTTGAAAACCCTAACTCTATTTTCCAATCAAATCTTTTTATATCAGCTGTATAGATCTCCTTGGAAAATAAGTAAATCTGGTTGAAATCCCTAATTGAATGCGCCAGCTAGCCATATCTTCAATCAACCAATGATTGCCATTAATTATGCAATCACAAAACACCAGACATTCATACTGAATGTTCTGTGTACAGGATGTCATGACATCGGGTCTGACATCCTGGAAAAATCCTGCATAATCCAATTTCCTTTTATAGCAGGTACAACAATGAAAGGGGTTTTAGTCAGCTCGTCGAGGCGAACAAGATGATGCAAAGAGTTTAAACAGGAAAGGAAAAAAATTTATACTTGGTCGGAGTCCAATCGTCAGCGACGCCTTCTCCGCTATGTCTGAGATAAGCCTCTTTCTAATCTTGATCTCTCTCCGTCTTCCTCTTCTCTGTTCTTTTCTATTTTTTGAATGGTATTAATGGTTGTGCAAGTTATGAGCTCGTCTATTTTAGAGTTTCAGTGTGAAACTCTAATTTAGACCTGAAAACTTATGAGCTTTAATGAAAAGGTTCTTGGGATTTTTGGCAGAATAACGGTGTTCAAAAGAAAAAAATTCCAGATCCCCTTTCTCATCTCCTTTTATAGGAGAGTTCTCCTCTTGATATGGGTTGAAGTTTATTTAGATCTTACTTGGATTTTGTGAGCTGGTTGTTTGCTGTATTGGAATCAAACCGTTGTGGATCCCTGATTTCGTGGGGGGATTTACGAGTGGTATTACCACTGCTTGGTGATGGAATTTCCATCCTTCGCTCAATCCTCTTTTATGGTCCCCTGTGAAAATTATTCACTTAATTAAGTTATTTTAATTGTTTTCAGCTTTAAGCGCTTATGGTGGTGATGTTATACAAAAGTTTTGATTTAAGCTTTTATCTTTTTGCAGGTCATAATGGCAAAGCAACTCCAAGTGGGAAATATGGTCTGTTGTACCAGCTCCATAAGGGAGTTTGAATTAGGGTGTTTCGATTAGGTGAAAATATTCTAACATTAGGTATAGATTTACGTTGGTATTGTAATCTTGGTCAAGATTTGGTAATGAAGGTTGCGTTTACAATGGTAGTTTTGGAATAGTAATGTATTAGAAATCCCATAAGAAATTGTATCGTTCCTCGTATTCGTTTTATGTACACGGTTTTTATTTACGTACACAAACCTCTTTCGGTTAAGTTAATCAAATTGTAAACATTCTCCAATTGTAATCTAGTTTTAAAGAACTTAAACCAAAAAAGAGAAATAAGTGCGGCTTAGCATGAAACAAAGTAAACTATTAGATTTGCAAATTTGGACCGATTTTGTTGATCGAAGGTCAAACAATTATATGAAAAAATTGAATTCTATGCACATATGGGTCTTTAGACAATCGTCACGCAAAAATCAAAATCTAAAACTCGTTTATGAGACAATAAATTCGAATAATATTTCATATATGACTTAGGTTATTGAAATGCAATTTATTGCAAATGGACGTGTGAACCACGACTATGACTTAAACCAAAGATCCATGAACAAATAATGGAAAGATCGTGACCATACCATTGGCCGCATGTGGATAATACAAAACCCTTATGCCTTATCAGGAATCAATTAGAAACGAGTTAACATAAATCAACGGACATAAGATGAACAAACCACACGCTTGAAGTGATCAAATGAAATGTGCATAGATGAAGGAAAATAGGTGAAATCTCATGGGACCAAGAGCTTATACTAGAATCAATGGCCATGAACCAGTGAAAAACTCAATCACCCTGTGTAACTGAAAACAAACTATGAAAGATGAAGAACTTTAAGGTTTGAGGAGCCACCAAAAGAAGGCTTGACATGATTATGGTTGATGACATTTTGGCCAAATAAAGACCCCTATGTCTTGATTCTATGCATTGCAGCCTATGATTATGAATGCCTAATGGAAGTCCTCCTTTTTTACTACCCGACCAAAATCGGGGTGTGACAGCTGCCCCTATTTAATTACCTTGAACTAGAAAGTAAGAAAGACAACAGTCTTCGTACATTCGTGGTGAGAGATAATTAAATACTAAAAAGACCCGAATTTTGTCCTTATATGATAAAATTGGGAGGTTCCTGGTAAGGGAATGGTACCCCAACCATATATACGGTTCTCCGAGTATATGAGAGTAGCATCTCTAAAAATGAATGAGACTCTTCATATTGATGAAGCAGCATCCCAAACAGCAAAATGAGATTCTCTGTATCATATTGAAACAGCATCTTATATGATAGAATTAAGATATTCCGAATAGTGGAATGATACCTTAATTGAATCTAAGACTCTTCGAAGATACTTAGAGCAGTATCTTAGAAGAAATTGGAATGAGACTCTTCATATTGATGAAGCAGCATCTCAAACAGTAAAAAAATGAGGTTCTCTGTATCGAGTCGAAGCAACATCTTATCTGATAGAATTAGGATATTCCAGACCAAAGGAATGATGTATTAATTGAATCTAAGACTCTTCGAGGATACTAAAGCAGCATGTCTAAACAAATTTGGAATGAGACTCTTCATATTGATGAAGCAGCATCTCAAACAGCAAAAAATGAGATTCTCTGTATCGAGTCGAAGCAGTATCTTATCTGATAGAATTAAGATATTCCAGACCAAAGGAATGATGTCTTAATTGAATCTAAGACTCTTCGAGGATACTAGAGCAGAATCTCTACAAAAAATTGGAATGAGACTCTTCATATTGATGAAGCAGCATCTCAAAAAAAAAAGAGATTCTCTGTATCGAGTCGAAGCAGCATCTTATCTGATAGAATTAAGATGCTCTATAACAACCCAATTTTAGTAATGAATTCTTATATTATTATTATTATTATATTTTATTTAATTATTTGGAGTGTTAAGTAATTAATTGGTTGTTAGGTAGTATAATAATTTATTATATTAATTGAATCGGTGTATTAATTAATTATTTAGTTGTTATGAGATATAATTAAATAATTGAATTAATTAACTTAGTGTGCATATTGAGTAGTTTAATTATTTGAATTAAATAGAGACATTTAAATATTAGGTTTTATTGGGCCTAGTAATTAAATTAGATGGATCATGATTTAAGCCCAAATAGAATACTAATATAAATAGTAAGAGGAGAGGGAGAATAAGATTCATTTGATCATTTGACAACAATAGAGAAAGAGAAGAGGAAAAGTAAGGAGAAGAGGGGAAGAACAAGAGAGAAGCTAGGGTTTCCAGAAAATTGAAGAGGTAAGGGGGGAATCCTTATTATTATGGGTTAGTATGATTGGGTCAATGGGTAGAAACATGTTTAGGTTGAAATCCCTAATTTTCATGGTTTTGGAATGGTTAGGTCTTGATGAATATTCTCGATTTGTGATGATTTGATTGTGTTAAAACTGCAAATTAATGTTATATACTTAAAGTATTATATGAGTTATAATTTTCTGAACGTTTGACTTTTTACCGAATCGAAATCGGAGGTCCGGAAGTCCTCCAACGATGAAAAACACAGAAAATTCTGCATTCTGTTTTTGTGTTAACCGGTTACCCACCGAGCGTTAACCGGTTACTTGCTTAAAAATCTGTTGATTTTGTTTTTGTGTTAACCGGTTAGCCACCGAGCGTTAACCGATTACTTGCTTAAAAATCTGTGATTCTGTTTTTATGTTAACCGGTTACCCACCGAGCGTTAACCGGTTGCTTGCTTGAAAATCTTCGCAGGAAATTAATTATGTTTTATGTTAACTGGTTACCCACTGAGCGTTAACCGGTTACTTGCTGTGAAAAATGAAAAATTGAGATTTTACAAGTTGTAATCATCTTGGAATGAAATCTAATTGTGCATACTTGATAATTATTTTGTCCTTATATGATAAAATTGGGAGGTTCCTGGTAAGGGAATGGTACCCCAACCATATATACGGTTCTCCGAGTATATGAGAGTAGCATCTCTAAAAATGAATGAGACTCTTCATATTGATGAAGCAGCATCCCAAACAGCAAAATGAGATTCTCTGTATCATATTGAAACAGCATCTTATATGATAGAATTAAGATATTCCGAATAGTGGAATGATACCTTAATTGAATCTAAGACTCTTCGAAGATACTTAGAGCAGTATCTTAGAAGAAATTGGAATGAGACTCTTCATATTGATGAAGCAGCATCTCAAACAGTAAAAAAATGAGGTTCTCTGTATCGAGTCGAAGCAACATCTTATCTGATAGAATTAGGATATTCCAGACCAAAGGAATGATGTATTAATTGAATCTAAGACTCTTCGAGGATACTAAAGCAGCATGTCTAAATCAATTTGGAATGAGACTCTTCATATTGATGAAGCAGCATCTCAAACAGCAAAAAATGAGATACTCTGTATCGAGTCAAAGCAGTATCTTATCTGATAGAATTAAGATATTCCAGACCAAAGGAATGATGTCTTAATTGAATCTAAGACTCTTCGAGGATACTAGAGCAGAATCTCTAAAAAAATTGGAATGAGACTCTTCATATTGATGAAGCAGCATCTCAAAAAAATATGAGATTCTCTGTATCGAGTCGAAGCAGCATCTTATCTGATAGAATTAATATGCTCTATAACAACCCAATTTTAGTAATGAATTCTTATATTATTATTATTATTATATTTTATTTAATTATTTGGAGTGTTAAGTAATTAATTGGTTGTTAGGTAGTATAATAATTTATTATATTAATTGAATTGGTGTATTAATTAATTATTTAGTTGTTATGAGATATAATTAAATAATTGAATTAATTAACTTGGTGTGCATATTGAGTAGTTTAATTATTTGAATTAAATAGAGACATTTAAATATTAGGTTTTATTGGGCCTAGTAATTAAATTAGATGGATCATGATTTAAGCCCAAATAGAATACTAATATAAATAGTAAGAGGAGAGGGAGAATAAGATTCATTTGATCATTTGACAACAATAGAGAAAGAGAAGAGGAAAAGTAAGGAGAAGAGGGGAAGAACAAGAGAGAAGCTAGGGTTTCCAGAAAATTGAAGAGGTAAGGGGGGAATCCTTATTATTATGGGTTAGTATGATTGGGTCAATGGGTAGAAACATGTTTAGGTTGAAATCCCTAATTTTCATGGTTTTGGAATGGTTAGGTCTTGATGAATATTCTCGATTTGTGATGATTTGATTGTGTTAAAACTGCAAATTAATGTTATATACTTAAAGTATTATATGAGTTATAATTTTCTGAACGTTTGACTTTTTACCGAATCGAAATCGGAGGTCCGGAAGTCCTCCAACGATGAAAAACACAGAAAATTCTGCATTCTGTTTTTGTGTTAACCGGTTACCCACCGAGCGTTAACCGGTTACTTGCTTAAAAATCTGTTGATTTTGTTTTTGTGTTAACCGGTTAGCCACCGAGCGTTAACCGATTACTTGCTTAAAAATCTGTGATTCTGTTTTTATGTTAACCGGTTACCCACCGAGCGTTAACCGGTTGCTTGCTTGAAAATCTTCGCAGGAAATTAATTATGTTTTATGTTAACTGGTTACCCACTGAGCGTTAACCGGTTACTTGCTGTGAAAAATGAAAAATTGAGATTTTACAAGTTGTAATCATCTTGGAATGAAATCTAATTGTGCATACTTGATAATTATTTTGTCCTTATATGATAAAATTGGGAGGTTCCTGGTAAGGGAATGGTACCCCAACCATATATACGGTTCTCCGAGTATATGAGAGTAGCATCTCTAAAAATGAATGAGACTCTTCATATTGATGAAGCAGCATCCCAAACAGCAAAATGAGATTCTCTGTATCATATTGAAACAACATCTTATATGATAGAATTAAGATATTCCGAATAGTGGAATGATACCTTAATTGAATCTAAGACTCTTCGAAGATACTTAGAGCAGTATCTTAGAAGAAATTGGAATGAGACTCTTCATATTGATGAAGCAGCATCTCAAACAGTAAAAAAATGAGGTTCTCTGTATCGAGTCGAAGCAACATCTTATCTGATAGAATTAGGATATTCCAGACCAAAGGAATGATGTATTAATTGAATCTAAGACTCTTCGAGGATACTAAAGCAGCATGTCTAAACAAATTTGGAATGAGACTCTTCATATTGATGAAGCAGCATCTCAAACAGCAAAAAATGAGATTCTCTGTATCGAGTCGAAGCAGTATCTTATCTGATAGAATTAAGATATTCCAGACCAAAGGAATGATGTCTTAATTGAATCTAAGACTCTTCGAGGATACTAGAGCAGAATCTCTAAAAAAATTGGAATGAGACTCTTCATATTGATGAAGCAGCATCTCAAAAAAAAAATGAGATTCTCTGTATCGAGTCGAAGCAGCATCTTATCTGATAGAATTAAGATGCTCTATAACAACCCAATTTTAGTAATGAATTCTTATATTATTATTATTATTATATTTTATTTAATTATTTGGAGTGTTAAGTAATTAATTGGTTGTTAGGTAGTATAATAATTTATTATATTAATTGAATTGGTGTATTAATTAATTATTTAGTTGTTATGAGATATAATTAAATAATTGAATTAATTAACTTGGTGTGCATATTGAGTAGTTTAATTATTTGAATTAAATAGAGACATTTAAATATTAGGTTTTATTGGGCCTAGTAATTAAATTAGATGGATCATGATTTAAGCCCAAATAGAATACTAATATAAATAGTAAGAGGAGAGGGAGAATAAGATTCATTTGATCATTTGACAACAATAGAGAAAGAGAAGAGGAAAAGTAAGGAGAAGAGGGGAAGAACAAGAGAGAAGCTAGGGTTTCCAGAAAATTGAAGAGGTAAGGGGGGAATCCTTATTATTATGGGTTAGTATGATTGGGTCAATGGGTAGAAACATGTTTAGGTTGAAATCCCTAATTTTCATGGTTTTGGAATGGTTAGGTCTTGATGAATATTCTCGATTTGTGATGATTTGATTGTGTTAAAACTGCAAATTAATGTTATATACTTAAAGTATTATATGAGTTATAATTTTCTGAACGTTTGACTTTTTACCGAATCGAAATCGGAGGTCCGGAAGTCCTCCAACGATGAAAAACACAGAAAATTCTGCATTCTGTTTTTGTGTTAACCGGTTACCCACCGAGCGTTAACCGGTTACTTGCTTAAAAATCTGTTGATTTTGTTTTTGTGTTAACCGGTTAGCCACCGAGCGTTAACCGATTACTTGCTTAAAAATCTGTGATTCTGTTTTTATGTTAACCGGTTACCCACCGAGCGTTAACCGGTTGCTTGCTTGAAAATCTTCGCAGGAAATTAATTATGTTTTATGTTAACTGGTTACCCACTGAGCGTTAACCGGTTACTTGCTGTGAAAAATGAAAAATTGAGATTTTACAAGTTGTAATCATCTTGGAATGAAATCTAATTGTGCATACTTGATAATTATTTTGTCCTTATATGATAAAATTGGGAGGTTCCTGGTAAGGGAATGGTACCCCAACCATATATACGGTTCTCCGAGTATATGAGAGTAGCATCTCTAAAAATGAATGAGACTCTTCATATTGATGAAGCAGCATCCCAAACAGCAAAATGAGATTCTCTGTATCATATTGAAACAACATCTTATATGATAGAATTAAGATATTCCGAATAGTGGAATGATACCTTAATTGAATCTAAGACTCTTCGAAGATACTTAGAGCAGTATCTTAGAAGAAATTGGAATGAGACTCTTCATATTGATGAAGCAGCATCTCAAACAGTAAAAAAATGAGGTTCTCTGTATCGAGTCGAAGCAACATCTTATCTGATAGAATTAGGATATTCCAGACCAAAGGAATGATGTATTAATTGAATCTAAGACTCTTCGAGGATACTAAAGCAGCATGTCTAAACAAATTTGGAATGAGACTCTTCATATTGATGAAGCAGCATCTCAAACAGCAAAAAATGAGATTCTCTGTATCGAGTCGAAGCAGTATCTTATCTGATAGAATTAAGATATTCCAGACCAAAGGAATGATGTCTTAATTGAATCTAAGACTCTTCGAGGATACTAGAGCAGAATCTCTAAAAAAATTGGAATGAGACTCTTCATATTGATGAAGCAGCATCTCAAAAAAAAAAATGAGATTCTCTGTATCGAGTCGAAGCAGCATCTTATCTGATAGAATTAAGATGCTCTATAACAACCCAATTTTAGTAATGAATTCTTATATTATTATTATTATTATATTTTATTTAATTATTTGGAGTGTTAAGTAATTAATTGGTTGTTAGGTAGTATAATAATTTATTATATTAATTGAATTGGTGTATTAATTAATTATTTAGTTGTTATGAGATATAATTAAATAATTGAATTAATTAACTTGGTGTGCATATTGAGTAGTTTAATTATTTGAATTAAATAGAGACATTTAAATATTAGGTTTTATTGGGCCTAGTAATTAAATTAGATGGATCATGATTTAAGCCCAAATAGAATACTAATATAAATAGTAAGAGGAGAGGGAGAATAAGATTCATTTGATCATTTGACAACAATAGAGAAAGAGAAGAGGAAAAGTAAGGAGAAGAGGGGAAGAACAAGAGAGAAGCTAGGGTTTCCAGAAAATTGAAGAGGTAAGGGGGGAATCCTTATTATTATGGGTTAGTATGATTGGGTCAATGGGTAGAAACATGTTTAGGTTGAAATCCCTAATTTTCATGGTTTTGGAATGGTTAGGTCTTGATGAATATTCTCGATTTGTGATGATTTGATTGTGTTAAAACTGCAAATTAATGTTATATACTTAAAGTATTATATGAGTTATAATTTTCTGAACGTTTGACTTTTTACCGAATCGAAATCGGAGGTCCGGAAGTCCTCCAACGATGAAAAACACAGAAAATTCTGCATTCTGTTTTTGTGTTAACCGGTTACCCACCGAGCGTTAACCGGTTACTTGCTTAAAAATCTGTTGATTTTGTTTTTGTGTTAACCGGTTAGCCACCGAGCGTTAACCGATTACTTGCTTAAAAATCTGTGATTCTGTTTTTATGTTAACCGGTTACCCACCGAGCGTTAACCGGTTGCTTGCTTGAAAATCTTCGCAGGAAATTAATTATGTTTTATGTTAACTGGTTACCCACTGAGCGTTAACCGGTTACTTGCTGTGAAAAATGAAAAATTGAGATTTTACAAGTTGTAATCATCTTGGAATGAAATCTAATTGTGCATACTTGATAATTATTTTGTCCTTATATGATAAAATTGGGAGGTTCCTGGTAAGGGAATGGTACCCCAACCATATATACGGTTCTCCGAGTATATGAGAGTAGCATCTCTAAAAATGAATGAGACTCTTCATATTGATGAAGCAGCATCCCAAACAGCAAAATGAGATTCTCTGTATCATATTGAAACAACATCTTATATGATAGAATTAAGATATTCCGAATAGTGGAATGATACCTTAATTGAATCTAAGACTCTTCGAAGATACTTAGAGCAGTATCTTAGAAGAAATTGGAATGAGACTCTTCATATTGATGAAGCAGCATCTCAAACAGTAAAAAAATGAGGTTCTCTGTATCGAGTCGAAGCAACATCTTATCTGATAGAATTAGGATATTCCAGACCAAAGGAATGATGTATTAATTGAATCTAAGACTCTTCGAGGATACTAAAGCAGCATGTCTAAACAAATTTGGAATGAGACTCTTCATATTGATGAAGCAGCATCTCAAACAGCAAAAAATGAGATTCTCTGTATCGAGTCGAAGCAGTATCTTATCTGATAGAATTAAGATATTCCAGACCAAAGGAATGATGTCTTAATTGAATCTAAGACTCTTCGAGGATACTAGAGCAGAATCTCTAAAAAAATTGGAATGAGACTCTTCATATTGATGAAGCAGCATCTCAAAAAAAAAATGAGATTCTCTGTATCGAGTCGAAGCTGCATCTTATCTGATAGAATTAAGATGCTCTATAACAACCCAATTTTAGTAATGAATTCTTATATTATTATTATTATTATATTTTATTTAATTATTTGGAGTGTTAAGTAATTAATTGGTTGTTAGGTAGTATAATAATTTATTATATTAATTGAATTGGTGTATTAATTAATTATTTAGTTGTTATGAGATATAATTAAATAATTGAATTAATTAACTTGGTGTGCATATTGAGTAGTTTAATTATTTGAATTAAATAGAGACATTTAAATATTAGGTTTTATTGGGCCTAGTAATTAAATTAGATGGATCATGATTTAAGCCCAAATAGAATACTAATATAAATAGTAAGAGGAGAGGGAGAATAAGATTCATTTGATCATTTGACAACAATAGAGAAAGAGAAGAGGAAAAGTAAGGAGAAGAGGGGAAGAACAAGAGAGAAGCTAGGGTTTCCAGAAAATTGAAGAGGTAAGGGGGGAATCCTTATTATTATGGGTTAGTATGATTGGGTCAATGGGTAGAAACATGTTTAGGTTGAAATCCCTAATTTTCATGGTTTTGGAATGGTTAGGTCTTGATGAATATTCTCGATTTGTGATGATTTGATTGTGTTAAAACTGCAAATTAATGTTATATACTTAAAGTATTATATGAGTTATAATTTTCTGAACGTTTGACTTTTTACCGAATCGAAATCGGAGGTCCGGAAGTCCTCCAACGATGAAAAACACAGAAAATTCTGCATTCTGTTTTTGTGTTAACCGGTTACCCACCGAGCGTTAACCGGTTACTTGCTTAAAAATCTGTTGATTTTGTTTTTGTGTTAACCGGTTAGCCACCGAGCGTTAACCGATTACTTGCTTAAAAATCTGTGATTCTGTTTTTATGTTAACCGGTTACCCACCGAGCGTTAACCGGTTGCTTGCTTGAAAATCTTCGCAGGAAATTAATTATGTTTTATGTTAACTGGTTACCCACTGAGCGTTAACCGGTTACTTGCTGTGAAAAATGAAAAATTGAGATTTTACAAGTTGTAATCATCTTGGAATGAAATCTAATTGTGCATACTTGATAATTATTTTGTCCTTATATGATAAAATTGGGAGGTTCCTGGTAAGGGAATGGTACCCCAACCATATATACGGTTCTCCGAGTATATGAGAGTAGCATCTCTAAAAATGAATGAGACTCTTCATATTGATGAAGCAGCATCCCAAACAGCAAAATGAGATTCTCTGTATCATATTGAAACAACATCTTATATGATAGAATTAAGATATTCCGAATAGTGGAATGATACCTTAATTGAATCTAAGACTCTTCGAAGATACTTAGAGCAGTATCTTAGAAGAAATTGGAATGAGACTCTTCATATTGATGAAGCAGCATCTCAAACAGTAAAAAAATGAGGTTCTCTGTATCGAGTCGAAGCAACATCTTATCTGATAGAATTAGGATATTCCAGACCAAAGGAATGATGTATTAATTGAATCTAAGACTCTTCGAGGATACTAAAGCAGCATGTCTAAACAAATTTGGAATGAGACTCTTCATATTGATGAAGCAGCATCTCAAACAGCAAAAAATGAGATTCTCTGTATCGAGTCGAAGCAGTATCTTATCTGATAGAATTAAGATATTCCAGACCAAAGGAATGATGTCTTAATTGAATCTAAGACTCTTCGAGGATACTAGAGCAGAATCTCTAAAAAAATTGGAATGAGACTCTTCATATTGATGAAGCAGCATCTCAAAAAAAAAATGAGATTCTCTGTATCGAGTCGAAGCTGCATCTTATCTGATAGAATTAAGATGCTCTATAACAACCCAATTTTAGTAATGAATTCTTATATTATTATTATTATTATATTTTATTTAATTATTTGGAGTGTTAAGTAATTAATTGGTTGTTAGGTAGTATAATAATTTATTATATTAATTGAATTGGTGTATTAATTAATTATTTAGTTGTTATGAGATATAATTAAATAATTGAATTAATTAACTTGGTGTGCATATTGAGTAGTTTAATTATTTGAATTAAATAGAGACATTTAAATATTAGGTTTTATTGGGCCTAGTAATTAAATTAGATGGATCATGATTTAAGCCCAAATAGAATACTAATATAAATAGTAAGAGGAGAGGGAGAATAAGATTCATTTGATCATTTGACAACAATAGAGAAAGAGAAGAGGAAAAGTAAGGAGAAGAGGGGAAGAACAAGAGAGAAGCTAGGGTTTCCAGAAAATTGAAGAGGTAAGGGGGAATCCTTATTATTATGGGTTAGTATGATTGGGTCAATGGGTAGAAACATGTTTAGGTTGAAATCCCTAATTTTCATGGTTTTGGAATGGTTAGGTCTTGATGAATATTCTCGATTTGTGATGATTTGATTGTGTTAAAACTGCAAATTAATGTTATATACTTAAAGTATTATATGAGTTATAATTTTCTGAACGTATGACTTTTTACCGAATCGTAATCGGAGGTCCGGAAGTCCTCCAACGATGAAAAACACAGAAAATTCTGCATTCTGTTTTTGTGTTAACCGGTTACCCACCGAGCGTTAACCGGTTACTTGCTTAAAAATCTGTTGATTTTGTTTTTGTGTTAACCGGTTAGCCACCGAGCGTTAACCGATTACTTGCTTAAAAATCTGTGATTCTGTTTTTATGTTAACCGGTTACCCACCGAGCGTTAACCGGTTGCTTGCTTGAAAATCTTCGCAGGAAATTAATTATGTTTTATGTTAACTGGTTACCCACTGAGCGTTAACCGGTTACTTGCTGTGAAAAATGAAAAATTGAGATTTTACAAGTTGTAATCATCTTGGAATGAAATCTAATTGTGCATACTTGATAATTATTTTGTCCTTATATGATAAAATTGGGAGGTTCCTGGTAAGGGAATGGTACCCCAACCATATATACGGTTCTCCGAGTATATGAGAGTAGCATCTCTAAAAATGAATGAGACTCTTCATATTGATGAAGCAGCATCCCAAACAGCAAAATGAGATTCTCTGTATCATATTGAAACAACATCTTATATGATAGAATTAAGATATTCCGAATAGTGGAATGATACCTTAATTGAATCTAAGACTCTTCGAAGATACTTAGAGCAGTATCTTAGAAGAAATTGGAATGAGACTCTTCATATTGATGAAGCAGCATCTCAAACAGTAAAAAAATGAGGTTCTCTGTATCGAGTCGAAGCAACATCTTATCTGATAGAATTAGGATATTCCAGACCAAAGGAATGATGTATTAATTGAATCTAAGACTCTTCGAGGATACTAAAGCAGCATGTCTAAACAAATTTGGAATGAGACTCTTCATATTGATGAAGCAGCATCTCAAACAGCAAAAAATGAGATTCTCTGTATCGAGTCGAAGCAGTATCTTATCTGATAGAATTAAGATATTCCAGACCAAAGGAATGATGTCTTAATTGAATCTAAGACTCTTCGAGGATACTAGAGCAGAATCTCTAAAAAAATTGGAATGAGACTCTTCATATTGATGAAGCAGCATCTCAAAAAAAAAATGAGATTCTCTGTATCGAGTCGAAGCTGCATCTTATCTGATAGAATTAAGATGCTCTATAACAACCCAATTTTAGTAATGAATTCTTATATTATTATTATTATTATATTTTATTTAATTATTTGGAGTGTTAAGTAATTAATTGGTTGTTAGGTAGTATAATAATTTATTATATTAATTGAATTGGTGTATTAATTAATTATTTAGTTGTTATGAGATATAATTAAATAATTGAATTAATTAACTTGGTGTGCATATTGAGTAGTTTAATTATTTGAATTAAATAGAGACATTTAAATATTAGGTTTTATTGGGCCTAGTAATTAAATTAGATGGATCATGATTTAAGCCCAAATAGAATACTAATATAAATAGTAAGAGGAGAGGGAGAATAAGATTCATTTGATCATTTGACAACAATAGAGAAAGAGAAGAGGAAAAGTAAGGAGAAGAGGGGAAGAACAAGAGAGAAGCTAGGGTTTCCAGAAAATTGAAGAGGTAAGGGGGGAATCCTTATTATTATGGGTTAGTATGATTGGGTCAATGGGTAGAAACATGTTTAGGTTGAAATCCCTAATTTTCATGGTTTTGGAATGGTTAGGTCTTGATGAATATTCTCGATTTGTGATGATTTGATTGTGTTAAAACTGCAAATTAATGTTATATACTTAAAGTATTATATGAGTTATAATTTTCTGAACGTTTGACTTTTTACCGAATCGAAATCGGAGGTCCGGAAGTCCTCCAACGATGAAAAACACAGAAAATTCTGCATTCTGTTTTTGTGTTAACCGGTTACCCACCGAGCGTTAACCGGTTACTTGCTTAAAAATCTGTTGATTTTGTTTTTGTGTTAACCGGTTAGCCACCGAGCGTTAACCGATTACTTGCTTAAAAATCTGTGATTCTGTTTTTATGTTAACCGGTTACCCACCGAGCGTTAACCGGTTGCTTGCTTGAAAATCTTCGCAGGAAATTAATTATGTTTTATGTTAACTGGTTACCCACTGAGCGTTAACCGGTTACTTGCTGTGAAAAATGAAAAATTGAGATTTTACAAGTTGTAATCATCTTGGAATGAAATCTAATTGTGCATACTTGATAATTATTTTGTCCTTATATGATAAAATTGGGAGGTTCCTGGTAAGGGAATGGTACCCCAACCATATATACGGTTCTCCGAGTATATGAGAGTAGCATCTCTAAAAATGAATGAGACTCTTCATATTGATGAAGCAGCATCCCAAACAGCAAAATGAGATTCTCTGTATCATATTGAAACAACATCTTATATGATAGAATTAAGATATTCCGAATAGTGGAATGATACCTTAATTGAATCTAAGACTCTTCGAAGATACTTAGAGCAGTATCTTAGAAGAAATTGGAATGAGACTCTTCATATTGATGAAGCAGCATCTCAAACAGTAAAAAAATGAGGTTCTCTGTATCGAGTCGAAGCAACATCTTATCTGATAGAATTAGGATATTCCAGACCAAAGGAATGATGTATTAATTGAATCTAAGACTCTTCGAGGATACTAAAGCAGCATGTCTAAACAAATTTGGAATGAGACTCTTCATATTGATGAAGCAGCATCTCAAACAGCAAAAAATGAGATTCTCTGTATCGAGTCGAAGCAGTATCTTATCTGATAGAATTAAGATATTCCAGACCAAAGGAATGATGTCTTAATTGAATCTAAGACTCTTCGAGGATACTAGAGCAGAATCTCTAAAAAAATTGGAATGAGACTCTTCATATTGATGAAGCAGCATCTCAAAAAAAAAAATGAGATTCTCTGTATCGAGTCGAAGCTGCATCTTATCTGATAGAATTAAGATGCTCTATAACAACCCAATTTTAGTAATGAATTCTTATATTATTATTATTATTATATTTTATTTAATTATTTGGAGTGTTAAGTAATTAATTGGTTGTTAGGTAGTATAATAATTTATTATATTAATTGAATTGGTGTATTAATTAATTATTTAGTTGTTATGAGATATAATTAAATAATTGAATTAATTAACTTGGTGTGCATATTGAGTAGTTTAATTATTTGAATTAAATAGAGACATTTAAATATTAGGTTTTATTGGGCCTAGTAATTAAATTAGATGGATCATGATTTAAGCCCAAATAGAATACTAATATAAATAGTAAGAGGAGAGGGAGAATAAGATTCATTTGATCATTTGACAACAATAGAGAAAGAGAAGAGGAAAAGTAAGGAGAAGAGGGGAAGAACAAGAGAGAAGCTAGGGTTTCCAGAAAATTGAAGAGGTAAGGGGGGAATCCTTATTATTATGGGTTAGTATGATTGGGTCAATGGGTAGAAACATGTTTAGGTTGAAATCCCTAATTTTCATGGTTTTGGAATGGTTAGGTCTTGATGAATATTCTCGATTTGTGATGATTTGATTGTGTTAAAACTGCAAATTAATGTTATATACTTAAAGTATTATATGAGTTATAATTTTCTGAACGTTTGACTTTTTACCGAATCGAAATCGGAGGTCCGGAAGTCCTCCAACGATGAAAAACACAGAAAATTCTGCATTCTGTTTTTGTGTTAACCGGTTACCCACCGAGCGTTAACCGGTTACTTGCTTAAAAATCTGTTGATTTTGTTTTTGTGTTAACCGGTTAGCCACCGAGCGTTAACCGATTACTTGCTTAAAAATCTGTGATTCTGTTTTTATGTTAACCGGTTACCCACCGAGCGTTAACCGGTTGCTTGCTTGAAAATCTTCGCAGGAAATTAATTATGTTTTATGTTAACTGGTTACCCACTGAGCGTTAACCGGTTACTTGCTGTGAAAAATGAAAAATTGAGATTTTACAAGTTGTAATCATCTTGGAATGAAATCTAATTGTGCATACTTGATAATTATTTTGTCCTTATATGATAAAATTGGGAGGTTCCTGGTAAGGGAATGGTACCCCAACCATATATACGGTTCTCCGAGTATATGAGAGTAGCATCTCTAAAAATGAATGAGACTCTTCATATTGATGAAGCAGCATCCCAAACAGCAAAATGAGATTCTCTGTATCATATTGAAACAACATCTTATATGATAGAATTAAGATATTCCGAATAGTGGAATGATACCTTAATTGAATCTAAGACTCTTCGAAGATACTTAGAGCAGTATCTTAGAAGAAATTGGAATGAGACTCTTCATATTGATGAAGCAGCATCTCAAACAGTAAAAAAATGAGGTTCTCTGTATCGAGTCGAAGCAACATCTTATCTGATAGAATTAGGATATTCCAGACCAAAGGAATGATGTATTAATTGAATCTAAGACTCTTCGAGGATACTAAAGCAGCATGTCTAAACAAATTTGGAATGAGACTCTTCATATTGATGAAGCAGCATCTCAAACAGCAAAAAATGAGATTCTCTGTATCGAGTCGAAGCAGTATCTTATCTGATAGAATTAAGATATTCCAGACCAAAGGAATGATGTCTTAATTGAATCTAAGACTCTTCGAGGATACTAGAGCAGAATCTCTAAAAAAATTGGAATGAGACTCTTCATATTGATGAAGCAGCATCTCAAAAAAAAAATGAGATTCTCTGTATCGAGTCGAAGCTGCATCTTATCTGATAGAATTAAGATGCTCTATAACAACCCAATTTTAGTAATGAATTCTTATATTATTATTATTATTATATTTTATTTAATTATTTGGAGTGTTAAGTAATTAATTGGTTGTTAGGTAGTATAATAATTTATTATATTAATTGAATTGGTGTATTAATTAATTATTTAGTTGTTATGAGATATAATTAAATAATTGAATTAATTAACTTGGTGTGCATATTGAGTAGTTTAATTATTTGAATTAAATAGAGACATTTAAATATTAGGTTTTATTGGGCCTAGTAATTAAATTAGATGGATCATGATTTAAGCCCAAATAGAATACTAATATAAATAGTAAGAGGAGAGGGAGAATAAGATTCATTTGATCATTTGACAACAATAGAGAAAGAGAAGAGGAAAAGTAAGGAGAAGAGGGGAAGAACAAGAGAGAAGCTAGGGTTTCCAGAAAATTGAAGAGGTAAGGGGGGAATCCTTATTATTATGGGTTAGTATGATTGGGTCAATGGGTAGAAACATGTTTAGGTTGAAATCCCTAATTTTCATGGTTTTGGAATGGTTAGGTCTTGATGAATATTCTCGATTTGTGATGATTTGATTGTGTTAAAACTGCAAATTAATGTTATATACTTAAAGTATTATATGAGTTATAATTTTCTGAACGTTTGACTTTTTACCGAATCGAAATCGGAGGTCCGGAAGTCCTCCAACGATGAAAAACACAGAAAATTCTGCATTCTGTTTTTGTGTTAACCGGTTACCCACCGAGCGTTAACCGGTTACTTGCTTAAAAATCTGTTGATTTTGTTTTTGTGTTAACCGGTTAGCCACCGAGCGTTAACCGATTACTTGCTTAAAAATCTGTGATTCTGTTTTTATGTTAACCGGTTACCCACCGAGCGTTAACCGGTTGCTTGCTTGAAAATCTTCGCAGGAAATTAATTATGTTTTATGTTAACTGGTTACCCACTGAGCGTTAACCGGTTACTTGCTGTGAAAAATGAAAAATTGAGATTTTACAAGTTGTAATCATCTTGGAATGAAATCTAATTGTGCATACTTGATAATTATTTTGTCCTTATATGATAAAATTGGGAGGTTCCTGGTAAGGGAATGGTACCCCAACCATATATACGGTTCTCCGAGTATATGAGAGTAGCATCTCTAAAAATGAATGAGACTCTTCATATTGATGAAGCAGCATCCCAAACAGCAAAATGAGATTCTCTGTATCATATTGAAACAACATCTTATATGATAGAATTAAGATATTCCGAATAGTGGAATGATACCTTAATTGAATCTAAGACTCTTCGAAGATACTTAGAGCAGTATCTTAGAAGAAATTGGAATGAGACTCTTCATATTGATGAAGCAGCATCTCAAACAGTAAAAAAATGAGGTTCTCTGTATCGAGTCGAAGCAACATCTTATCTGATAGAATTAGGATATTCCAGACCAAAGGAATGATGTATTAATTGAATCTAAGACTCTTCGAGGATACTAAAGCAGCATGTCTAAACAAATTTGGAATGAGACTCTTCATATTGATGAAGCAGCATCTCAAACAGCAAAAAATGAGATTCTCTGTATCGAGTCGAAGCAGTATCTTATCTGATAGAATTAAGATATTCCAGACCAAAGGAATGATGTCTTAATTGAATCTAAGACTCTTCGAGGATACTAGAGCAGAATCTCTAAAAAAATTGGAATGAGACTCTTCATATTGATGAAGCAGCATCTCAAAAAAAAAAATGAGATTCTCTGTATCGAGTCGAAGCTGCATCTTATCTGATAGAATTAAGATGCTCTATAACAACCCAATTTTAGTAATGAATTCTTATATTATTATTATTATTATATTTTATTTAATTATTTGGAGTGTTAAGTAATTAATTGGTTGTTAGGTAGTATAATAATTTATTATATTAATTGAATTGGTGTATTAATTAATTATTTAGTTGTTATGAGATATAATTAAATAATTGAATTAATTAACTTGGTGTGCATATTGAGTAGTTTAATTATTTGAATTAAATAGAGACATTTAAATATTAGGTTTTATTGGGCCTAGTAATTAAATTAGATGGATCATGATTTAAGCCCAAATAGAATACTAATATAAATAGTAAGAGGAGAGGGAGAATAAGATTCATTTGATCATTTGACAACAATAGAGAAAGAGAAGAGGAAAAGTAAGGAGAAGAGGGGAAGAACAAGAGAGAAGCTAGGGTTTCCAGAAAATTGAAGAGGTAAGGGGGGAATCCTTATTATTATGGGTTAGTATGATTGGGTCAATGGGTAGAAACATGTTTAGGTTGAAATCCCTAATTTTCATGGTTTTGGAATGGTTAGGTCTTGATGAATATTCTCGATTTGTGATGATTTGATTGTGTTAAAACTGCAAATTAATGTTATATACTTAAAGTATTATATGAGTTATAATTTTCTGAACGTTTGACTTTTTACCGAATCGAAATCGGAGGTCCGGAAGTCCTCCAACGATGAAAAACACAGAAAATTCTGCATTCTGTTTTTGTGTTAACCGGTTACCCACCGAGCGTTAACCGGTTACTTGCTTAAAAATCTGTTGATTTTGTTTTTGTGTTAACCGGTTAGCCACCGAGCGTTAACCGATTACTTGCTTAAAAATCTGTGATTCTGTTTTTATGTTAACCGGTTACCCACCGAGCGTTAACCGGTTGCTTGCTTGAAAATCTTCGCAGGAAATTAATTATGTTTTATGTTAACTGGTTACCCACTGAGCGTTAACCGGTTACTTGCTGTGAAAAATGAAAAATTGAGATTTTACAAGTTGTAATCATCTTGGAATGAAATCTAATTGTGCATACTTGATAATTATTTTGTCCTTATATGATAAAATTGGGAGGTTCCTGGTAAGGGAATGGTACCCCAACCATATATACGGTTCTCCGAGTATATGAGAGTAGCATCTCTAAAAATGAATGAGACTCTTCATATTGATGAAGCAGCATCCCAAACAGCAAAATGAGATTCTCTGTATCATATTGAAACAACATCTTATATGATAGAATTAAGATATTCCGAATAGTGGAATGATACCTTAATTGAATCTAAGACTCTTCGAAGATACTTAGAGCAGTATCTTAGAAGAAATTGGAATGAGACTCTTCATATTGATGAAGCAGCATCTCAAACAGTAAAAAAATGAGGTTCTCTGTATCGAGTCGAAGCAACATCTTATCTGATAGAATTAGGATATTCCAGACCAAAGGAATGATGTATTAATTGAATCTAAGACTCTTCGAGGATACTAAAGCAGCATGTCTAAACAAATTTGGAATGAGACTCTTCATATTGATGAAGCAGCATCTCAAACAGCAAAAAATGAGATTCTCTGTATCGAGTCGAAGCAGTATCTTATCTGATAGAATTAAGATATTCCAGACCAAAGGAATGATGTCTTAATTGAATCTAAGACTCTTCGAGGATACTAGAGCAGAATCTCTAAAAAAATTGGAATGAGACTCTTCATATTGATGAAGCAGCATCTCAAAAAAAAAAATGAGATTCTCTGTATCGAGTCGAAGCTGCATCTTATCTGATAGAATTAAGATGCTCTATAACAACCCAATTTTAGTAATGAATTCTTATATTATTATTATTATTATATTTTATTTAATTATTTGGAGTGTTAAGTAATTAATTGGTTGTTAGGTAGTATAATAATTTATTATATTAATTGAATTGGTGTATTAATTAATTATTTAGTTGTTATGAGATATAATTAAATAATTGAATTAATTAACTTGGTGTGCATATTGAGTAGTTTAATTATTTGAATTAAATAGAGACATTTAAATATTAGGTTTTATTGGGCCTAGTAATTAAATTAGATGGATCATGATTTAAGCCCAAATAGAATACTAATATAAATAGTAAGAGGAGAGGGAGAATAAGATTCATTTGATCATTTGACAACAATAGAGAAAGAGAAGAGGAAAAGTAAGGAGAAGAGGGGAAGAACAAGAGAGAAGCTAGGGTTTCCAGAAAATTGAAGAGGTAAGGGGGGAATCCTTATTATTATGGGTTAGTATGATTGGGTCAATGGGTAGAAACATGTTTAGGTTGAAATCCCTAATTTTCATGGTTTTGGAATGGTTAGGTCTTGATGAATATTCTCGATTTGTGATGATTTGATTGTGTTAAAACTGCAAATTAATGTTATATACTTAAAGTATTATATGAGTTATAATTTTCTGAACGTTTGACTTTTTACCGAATCGAAATCGGAGGTCCGGAAGTCCTCCAACGATGAAAAACACAGAAAATTCTGCATTCTGTTTTTGTGTTAACCGGTTACCCACCGAGCGTTAACCGGTTACTTGCTTAAAAATCTGTTGATTTTGTTTTTGTGTTAACCGGTTAGCCACCGAGCGTTAACCGATTACTTGCTTAAAAATCTGTGATTCTGTTTTTATGTTAACCGGTTACCCACCGAGCGTTAACCGGTTGCTTGCTTGAAAATCTTCGCAGGAAATTAATTATGTTTTATGTTAACTGGTTACCCACTGAGCGTTAACCGGTTACTTGCTGTGAAAAATGAAAAATTGAGATTTTACAAGTTGTAATCATCTTGGAATGAAATCTAATTGTGCATACTTGATAATTATTTTGTCCTTATATGATAAAATTGGGAGGTTCCTGGTAAGGGAATGGTACCCCAACCATATATACGGTTCTCCGAGTATATGAGAGTAGCATCTCTAAAAATGAATGAGACTCTTCATATTGATGAAGCAGCATCCCAAACAGCAAAATGAGATTCTCTGTATCATATTGAAACAACATCTTATATGATAGAATTAAGATATTCCGAATAGTGGAATGATACCTTAATTGAATCTAAGACTCTTCGAAGATACTTAGAGCAGTATCTTAGAAGAAATTGGAATGAGACTCTTCATATTGATGAAGCAGCATCTCAAACAGTAAAAAAATGAGGTTCTCTGTATCGAGTCGAAGCAACATCTTATCTGATAGAATTAGGATATTCCAGACCAAAGGAATGATGTATTAATTGAATCTAAGACTCTTCGAGGATACTAAAGCAGCATGTCTAAACAAATTTGGAATGAGACTCTTCATATTGATGAAGCAGCATCTCAAACAGCAAAAAATGAGATTCTCTGTATCGAGTCGAAGCAGTATCTTATCTGATAGAATTAAGATATTCCAGACCAAAGGAATGATGTCTTAATTGAATCTAAGACTCTTCGAGGATACTAGAGCAGAATCTCTAAAAAAATTGGAATGAGACTCTTCATATTGATGAAGCAGCATCTCAAAAAAAAAAATGAGATTCTCTGTATCGAGTCGAAGCTGCATCTTATCTGATAGAATTAAGATGCTCTATAACAACCCAATTTTAGTAATGAATTCTTATATTATTATTATTATTATATTTTATTTAATTATTTGGAGTGTTAAGTAATTAATTGGTTGTTAGGTAGTATAATAATTTATTATATTAATTGAATTGGTGTATTAATTAATTATTTAGTTGTTATGAGATATAATTAAATAATTGAATTAATTAACTTGGTGTGCATATTGAGTAGTTTAATTATTTGAATTAAATAGAGACATTTAAATATTAGGTTTTATTGGGCCTAGTAATTAAATTAGATGGATCATGATTTAAGCCCAAATAGAATACTAATATAAATAGTAAGAGGAGAGGGAGAATAAGATTCATTTGATCATTTGACAACAATAGAGAAAGAGAAGAGGAAAAGTAAGGAGAAGAGGGGAAGAACAAGAGAGAAGCTAGGGTTTCCAGAAAATTGAAGAGGTAAGGGGGGAATCCTTATTATTATGGGTTAGTATGATTGGGTCAATGGGTAGAAACATGTTTAGGTTGAAATCCCTAATTTTCATGGTTTTGGAATGGTTAGGTCTTGATGAATATTCTCGATTTGTGATGATTTGATTGTGTTAAAACTGCAAATTAATGTTATATACTTAAAGTATTATATGAGTTATAATTTTCTGAACGTTTGACTTTTTACCGAATCGAAATCGGAGGTCCGGAAGTCCTCCAACGATGAAAAACACAGAAAATTCTGCATTCTGTTTTTGTGTTAACCGGTTACCCACCGAGCGTTAACCGGTTACTTGCTTAAAAATCTGTTGATTTTGTTTTTGTGTTAACCGGTTAGCCACCGAGCGTTAACCGATTACTTGCTTAAAAATCTGTGATTCTGTTTTTATGTTAACCGGTTACCCACCGAGCGTTAACCGGTTGCTTGCTTGAAAATCTTCGCAGGAAATTAATTATGTTTTATGTTAACTGGTTACCCACTGAGCGTTAACCGGTTACTTGCTGTGAAAAATGAAAAATTGAGATTTTACAAGTTGTAATCATCTTGGAATGAAATCTAATTGTGCATACTTGATAATTATTTTGTCCTTATATGATAAAATTGGGAGGTTCCTGGTAAGGGAATGGTACCCCAACCATATATACGGTTCTCCGAGTATATGAGAGTAGCATCTCTAAAAATGAATGAGACTCTTCATATTGATGAAGCAGCATCCCAAACAGCAAAATGAGATTCTCTGTATCATATTGAAACAACATCTTATATGATAGAATTAAGATATTCCGAATAGTGGAATGATACCTTAATTGAATCTAAGACTCTTCGAAGATACTTAGAGCAGTATCTTAGAAGAAATTGGAATGAGACTCTTCATATTGATGAAGCAGCATCTCAAACAGTAAAAAAATGAGGTTCTCTGTATCGAGTCGAAGCAACATCTTATCTGATAGAATTAGGATATTCCAGACCAAAGGAATGATGTATTAATTGAATCTAAGACTCTTCGAGGATACTAAAGCAGCATGTCTAAACAAATTTGGAATGAGACTCTTCATATTGATGAAGCAGCATCTCAAACAGCAAAAAATGAGATTCTCTGTATCGAGTCGAAGCAGTATCTTATCTGATAGAATTAAGATATTCCAGACCAAAGGAATGATGTCTTAATTGAATCTAAGACTCTTCGAGGATACTAGAGCAGAATCTCTAAAAAAATTGGAATGAGACTCTTCATATTGATGAAGCAGCATCTCAAAAAAAAAAATGAGATTCTCTGTATCGAGTCGAAGCTGCATCTTATCTGATAGAATTAAGATGCTCTATAACAACCCAATTTTAGTAATGAATTCTTATATTATTATTATTATTATATTTTATTTAATTATTTGGAGTGTTAAGTAATTAATTGGTTGTTAGGTAGTATAATAATTTATTATATTAATTGAATTGGTGTATTAATTAATTATTTAGTTGTTATGAGATATAATTAAATAATTGAATTAATTAACTTGGTGTGCATATTGAGTAGTTTAATTATTTGAATTAAATAGAGACATTTAAATATTAGGTTTTATTGGGCCTAGTAATTAAATTAGATGGATCATGATTTAAGCCCAAATAGAATACTAATATAAATAGTAAGAGGAGAGGGAGAATAAGATTCATTTGATCATTTGACAACAATAGAGAAAGAGAAGAGGAAAAGTAAGGAGAAGAGGGGAAGAACAAGAGAGAAGCTAGGGTTTCCAGAAAATTGAAGAGGTAAGGGGGGAATCCTTATTATTATGGGTTAGTATGATTGGGTCAATGGGTAGAAACATGTTTAGGTTGAAATCCCTAATTTTCATGGTTTTGGAATGGTTAGGTCTTGATGAATATTCTCGATTTGTGATGATTTGATTGTGTTAAAACTGCAAATTAATGTTATATACTTAAAGTATTATATGAGTTATAATTTTCTGAACGTTTGACTTTTTACCGAATCGAAATCGGAGGTCCGGAAGTCCTCCAACGATGAAAAACACAGAAAATTCTGCATTCTGTTTTTGTGTTAACCGGTTACCCACCGAGCGTTAACCGGTTACTTGCTTAAAAATCTGTTGATTTTGTTTTTGTGTTAACCGGTTAGCCACCGAGCGTTAACCGATTACTTGCTTAAAAATCTGTGATTCTGTTTTTATGTTAACCGGTTACCCACCGAGCGTTAACCGGTTGCTTGCTTGAAAATCTTCGCAGGAAATTAATTATGTTTTATGTTAACTGGTTACCCACTGAGCGTTAACCGGTTACTTGCTGTGAAAAATGAAAAATTGAGATTTTACAAGTTGTAATCATCTTGGAATGAAATCTAATTGTGCATACTTGATAATTATTTTGTCCTTATATGATAAAATTGGGAGGTTCCTGGTAAGGGAATGGTACCCCAACCATATATACGGTTCTCCGAGTATATGAGAGTAGCATCTCTAAAAATGAATGAGACTCTTCATATTGATGAAGCAGCATCCCAAACAGCAAAATGAGATTCTCTGTATCATATTGAAACAACATCTTATATGATAGAATTAAGATATTCCGAATAGTGGAATGATACCTTAATTGAATCTAAGACTCTTCGAAGATACTTAGAGCAG
This sequence comes from Lathyrus oleraceus, assembly GCF_024323335.1. NCBI lineage: Eukaryota > Viridiplantae > Streptophyta > Magnoliopsida > Fabales > Fabaceae > Lathyrus > Lathyrus oleraceus. The sequence continues at coordinate 179,643,793 of NC_066585.1, forward strand.
TATCTTAGAAGAAATTGGAATGAGACTCTTCATATTGATGAAGCAGCATCTCAAACAGTAAAAAAATGAGGTTCTCTGTATCGAGTCGAAGCAACATCTTATCTGATAGAATTAGGATATTCCAGACCAAAGGAATGATGTATTAATTGAATCTAAGACTCTTCGAGGATACTAAAGCAGCATGTCTAAACAAATTTGGAATGAGACTCTTCATATTGATGAAGCAGCATCTCAAACAGCAAAAAATGAGATTCTCTGTATCGAGTCGAAGCAGTATCTTATCTGATAGAATTAAGATATTCCAGACCAAAGGAATGATGTCTTAATTGAATCTAAGACTCTTCGAGGATACTAGAGCAGAATCTCTAAAAAAATTGGAATGAGACTCTTCATATTGATGAAGCAGCATCTCAAAAAAAAAATGAGATTCTCTGTATCGAGTCGAAGCTGCATCTTATCTGATAGAATTAAGATGCTCTATAACAACCCAATTTTAGTAATGAATTCTTATATTATTATTATTATTATATTTTATTTAATTATTTGGAGTGTTAAGTAATTAATTGGTTGTTAGGTAGTATAATAATTTATTATATTAATTGAATTGGTGTATTAATTAATTATTTAGTTGTTATGAGATATAATTAAATAATTGAATTAATTAACTTGGTGTGCATATTGAGTAGTTTAATTATTTGAATTAAATAGAGACATTTAAATATTAGGTTTTATTGGGCCTAGTAATTAAATTAGATGGATCATGATTTAAGCCCAAATAGAATACTAATATAAATAGTAAGAGGAGAGGGAGAATAAGATTCATTTGATCATTTGACAACAATAGAGAAAGAGAAGAGGAAAAGTAAGGAGAAGAGGGGAAGAACAAGAGAGAAGCTAGGGTTTCCAGAAAATTGAAGAGGTAAGGGGGGAATCCTTATTATTATGGGTTAGTATGATTGGGTCAATGGGTAGAAACATGTTTAGGTTGAAATCCCTAATTTTCATGGTTTTGGAATGGTTAGGTCTTGATGAATATTCTCGATTTGTGATGATTTGATTGTGTTAAAACTGCAAATTAATGTTATATACTTAAAGTATTATATGAGTTATAATTTTCTGAACGTTTGACTTTTTACCGAATCGAAATCGGAGGTCCGGAAGTCCTCCAACGATGAAAAACACAGAAAATTCTGCATTCTGTTTTTGTGTTAACCGGTTACCCACCGAGCGTTAACCGGTTACTTGCTTAAAAATCTGTTGATTTTGTTTTTGTGTTAACCGGTTAGCCACCGAGCGTTAACCGATTACTTGCTTAAAAATCTGTGATTCTGTTTTTATGTTAACCGGTTACCCACCGAGCGTTAACCGGTTGCTTGCTTGAAAATCTTCGCAGGAAATTAATTATGTTTTATGTTAACTGGTTACCCACTGAGCGTTAACCGGTTACTTGCTGTGAAAAATGAAAAATTGAGATTTTACAAGTTGTAATCATCTTGGAATGAAATCTAATTGTGCATACTTGATAATTATTTTGTCCTTATATGATAAAATTGGGAGGTTCCTGGTAAGGGAATGGTACCCCAACCATATATACGGTTCTCCGAGTATATGAGAGTAGCATCTCTAAAAATGAATGAGACTCTTCATATTGATGAAGCAGCATCCCAAACAGCAAAATGAGATTCTCTGTATCATATTGAAACAACATCTTATATGATAGAATTAAGATATTCCGAATAGTGGAATGATACCTTAATTGAATCTAAGACTCTTCGAAGATACTTAGAGCAGTATCTTAGAAGAAATTGGAATGAGACTCTTCATATTGATGAAGCAGCATCTCAAACAGTAAAAAAATGAGGTTCTCTGTATCGAGTCGAAGCAACATCTTATCTGATAGAATTAGGATATTCCAGACCAAAGGAATGATGTATTAATTGAATCTAAGACTCTTCGAGGATACTAAAGCAGCATGTCTAAACAAATTTGGAATGAGACTCTTCATATTGATGAAGCAGCATCTCAAACAGCAAAAAATGAGATTCTCTGTATCGAGTCGAAGCAGTATCTTATCTGATAGAATTAAGATATTCCAGACCAAAGGAATGATGTCTTAATTGAATCTAAGACTCTTCGAGGATACTAGAGCAGAATCTCTAAAAAAATTGGAATGAGACTCTTCATATTGATGAAGCAGCATCTCAAAAAAAAAAATGAGATTCTCTGTATCGAGTCGAAGCTGCATCTTATCTGATAGAATTAAGATGCTCTATAACAACCCAATTTTAGTAATGAATTCTTATATTATTATTATTATTATATTTTATTTAATTATTTGGAGTGTTAAGTAATTAATTGGTTGTTAGGTAGTATAATAATTTATTATATTAATTGAATTGGTGTATTAATTAATTATTTAGTTGTTATGAGATATAATTAAATAATTGAATTAATTAACTTGGTGTGCATATTGAGTAGTTTAATTATTTGAATTAAATAGAGACATTTAAATATTAGGTTTTATTGGGCCTAGTAATTAAATTAGATGGATCATGATTTAAGCCCAAATAGAATACTAATATAAATAGTAAGAGGAGAGGGAGAATAAGATTCATTTGATCATTTGACAACAATAGAGAAAGAGAAGAGGAAAAGTAAGGAGAAGAGGGGAAGAACAAGAGAGAAGCTAGGGTTTCCAGAAAATTGAAGAGGTAAGGGGGGAATCCTTATTATTATGGGTTAGTATGATTGGGTCAATGGGTAGAAACATGTTTAGGTTGAAATCCCTAATTTTCATGGTTTTGGAATGGTTAGGTCTTGATGAATATTCTCGATTTGTGATGATTTGATTGTGTTAAAACTGCAAATTAATGTTATATACTTAAAGTATTATATGAGTTATAATTTTCTGAACGTTTGACTTTTTACCGAATCGAAATCGGAGGTCCGGAAGTCCTCCAACGATGAAAAACACAGAAAATTCTGCATTCTGTTTTTGTGTTAACCGGTTACCCACCGAGCGTTAACCGGTTACTTGCTTAAAAATCTGTTGATTTTGTTTTTGTGTTAACCGGTTAGCCACCGAGCGTTAACCGATTACTTGCTTAAAAATCTGTGATTCTGTTTTTATGTTAACCGGTTACCCACCGAGCGTTAACCGGTTGCTTGCTTGAAAATCTTCGCAGGAAATTAATTATGTTTTATGTTAACTGGTTACCCACTGAGCGTTAACCGGTTACTTGCTGTGAAAAATGAAAAATTGAGATTTTACAAGTTGTAATCATCTTGGAATGAAATCTAATTGTGCATACTTGATAATTATTTTGTCCTTATATGATAAAATTGGGAGGTTCCTGGTAAGGGAATGGTACCCCAACCATATATACGGTTCTCCGAGTATATGAGAGTAGCATCTCTAAAAATGAATGAGACTCTTCATATTGATGAAGCAGCATCCCAAACAGCAAAATGAGATTCTCTGTATCATATTGAAACAACATCTTATATGATAGAATTAAGATATTCCGAATAGTGGAATGATACCTTAATTGAATCTAAGACTCTTCGAAGATACTTAGAGCAGTATCTTAGAAGAAATTGGAATGAGACTCTTCATATTGATGAAGCAGCATCTCAAACAGTAAAAAAATGAGGTTCTCTGTATCGAGTCGAAGCAACATCTTATCTGATAGAATTAGGATATTCCAGACCAAAGGAATGATGTATTAATTGAATCTAAGACTCTTCGAGGATACTAAAGCAGCATGTCTAAACAAATTTGGAATGAGACTCTTCATATTGATGAAGCAGCATCTCAAACAGCAAAAAATGAGATTCTCTGTATCGAGTCGAAGCAGTATCTTATCTGATAGAATTAAGATATTCCAGACCAAAGGAATGATGTCTTAATTGAATCTAAGACTCTTCGAGGATACTAGAGCAGAATCTCTAAAAAAATTGGAATGAGACTCTTCATATTGATGAAGCAGCATCTCAAAAAAAAAATGAGATTCTCTGTATCGAGTCGAAGCTGCATCTTATCTGATAGAATTAAGATGCTCTATAACAACCCAATTTTAGTAATGAATTCTTATATTATTATTATTATTATATTTTATTTAATTATTTGGAGTGTTAAGTAATTAATTGGTTGTTAGGTAGTATAATAATTTATTATATTAATTGAATTGGTGTATTAATTAATTATTTAGTTGTTATGAGATATAATTAAATAATTGAATTAATTAACTTGGTGTGCATATTGAGTAGTTTAATTATTTGAATTAAATAGAGACATTTAAATATTAGGTTTTATTGGGCCTAGTAATTAAATTAGATGGATCATGATTTAAGCCCAAATAGAATACTAATATAAATAGTAAGAGGAGAGGGAGAATAAGATTCATTTGATCATTTGACAACAATAGAGAAAGAGAAGAGGAAAAGTAAGGAGAAGAGGGGAAGAACAAGAGAGAAGCTAGGGTTTCCAGAAAATTGAAGAGGTAAGGGGGGAATCCTTATTATTATGGGTTAGTATGATTGGGTCAATGGGTAGAAACATGTTTAGGTTGAAATCCCTAATTTTCATGGTTTTGGAATGGTTAGGTCTTGATGAATATTCTCGATTTGTGATGATTTGATTGTGTTAAAACTGCAAATTAATGTTATATACTTAAAGTATTATATGAGTTATAATTTTCTGAACGTTTGACTTTTTACCGAATCGAAATCGGAGGTCCGGAAGTCCTCCAACGATGAAAAACACAGAAAATTCTGCATTCTGTTTTTGTGTTAACCGGTTACCCACCGAGCGTTAACCGGTTACTTGCTTAAAAATCTGTTGATTTTGTTTTTGTGTTAACCGGTTAGCCACCGAGCGTTAACCGATTACTTGCTTAAAAATCTGTGATTCTGTTTTTATGTTAACCGGTTACCCACCGAGCGTTAACCGGTTGCTTGCTTGAAAATCTTCGCAGGAAATTAATTATGTTTTATGTTAACTGGTTACCCACTGAGCGTTAACCGGTTACTTGCTGTGAAAAATGAAAAATTGAGATTTTACAAGTTGTAATCATCTTGGAATGAAATCTAATTGTGCATACTTGATAATTATTTTGTCCTTATATGATAAAATTGGGAGGTTCCTGGTAAGGGAATGGTACCCCAACCATATATACGGTTCTCCGAGTATATGAGAGTAGCATCTCTAAAAATGAATGAGACTCTTCATATTGATGAAGCAGCATCCCAAACAGCAAAATGAGATTCTCTGTATCATATTGAAACAACATCTTATATGATAGAATTAAGATATTCCGAATAGTGGAATGATACCTTAATTGAATCTAAGACTCTTCGAAGATACTTAGAGCAGTATCTTAGAAGAAATTGGAATGAGACTCTTCATATTGATGAAGCAGCATCTCAAACAGTAAAAAAATGAGGTTCTCTGTATCGAGTCGAAGCAACATCTTATCTGATAGAATTAGGATATTCCAGACCAAAGGAATGATGTATTAATTGAATCTAAGACTCTTCGAGGATACTAAAGCAGCATGTCTAAACAAATTTGGAATGAGACTCTTCATATTGATGAAGCAGCATCTCAAACAGCAAAAAATGAGATTCTCTGTATCGAGTCGAAGCAGTATCTTATCTGATAGAATTAAGATATTCCAGACCAAAGGAATGATGTCTTAATTGAATCTAAGACTCTTCGAGGATACTAGAGCAGAATCTCTAAAAAAATTGGAATGAGACTCTTCATATTGATGAAGCAGCATCTCAAAAAAAAAATGAGATTCTCTGTATCGAGTCGAAGCTGCATCTTATCTGATAGAATTAAGATGCTCTATAACAACCCAATTTTAGTAATGAATTCTTATATTATTATTATTATTATATTTTATTTAATTATTTGGAGTGTTAAGTAATTAATTGGTTGTTAGGTAGTATAATAATTTATTATATTAATTGAATTGGTGTATTAATTAATTATTTAGTTGTTATGAGATATAATTAAATAATTGAATTAATTAACTTGGTGTGCATATTGAGTAGTTTAATTATTTGAATTAAATAGAGACATTTAAATATTAGGTTTTATTGGGCCTAGTAATTAAATTAGATGGATCATGATTTAAGCCCAAATAGAATACTAATATAAATAGTAAGAGGAGAGGGAGAATAAGATTCATTTGATCATTTGACAACAATAGAGAAAGAGAAGAGGAAAAGTAAGGAGAAGAGGGGAAGAACAAGAGAGAAGCTAGGGTTTCCAGAAAATTGAAGAGGTAAGGGGGGAATCCTTATTATTATGGGTTAGTATGATTGGGTCAATGGGTAGAAACATGTTTAGGTTGAAATCCCTAATTTTCATGGTTTTGGAATGGTTAGGTCTTGATGAATATTCTCGATTTGTGATGATTTGATTGTGTTAAAACTGCAAATTAATGTTATATACTTAAAGTATTATATGAGTTATAATTTTCTGAACGTTTGACTTTTTACCGAATCGAAATCGGAGGTCCGGAAGTCCTCCAACGATGAAAAACACAGAAAATTCTGCATTCTGTTTTTGTGTTAACCGGTTACCCACCGAGCGTTAACCGGTTACTTGCTTAAAAATCTGTTGATTTTGTTTTTGTGTTAACCGGTTAGCCACCGAGCGTTAACCGATTACTTGCTTAAAAATCTGTGATTCTGTTTTTATGTTAACCGGTTACCCACCGAGCGTTAACCGGTTGCTTGCTTGAAAATCTTCGCAGGAAATTAATTATGTTTTATGTTAACTGGTTACCCACTGAGCGTTAACCGGTTACTTGCTGTGAAAAATGAAAAATTGAGATTTTACAAGTTGTAATCATCTTGGAATGAAATCTAATTGTGCATACTTGATAATTATTTTGTCCTTATATGATAAAATTGGGAGGTTCCTGGTAAGGGAATGGTACCCCAACCATATATACGGTTCTCCGAGTATATGAGAGTAGCATCTCTAAAAATGAATGAGACTCTTCATATTGATGAAGCAGCATCCCAAACAGCAAAATGAGATTCTCTGTATCATATTGAAACAACATCTTATATGATAGAATTAAGATATTCCGAATAGTGGAATGATACCTTAATTGAATCTAAGACTCTTCGAAGATACTTAGAGCAGTATCTTAGAAGAAATTGGAATGAGACTCTTCATATTGATGAAGCAGCATCTCAAACAGTAAAAAAATGAGGTTCTCTGTATCGAGTCGAAGCAACATCTTATCTGATAGAATTAGGATATTCCAGACCAAAGGAATGATGTATTAATTGAATCTAAGACTCTTCGAGGATACTAAAGCAGCATGTCTAAACAAATTTGGAATGAGACTCTTCATATTGATGAAGCAGCATCTAAACAGCAAAAAATGAGATTCTCTGTATCGAGTCGAAGCAACATCTTATCTGATAGAATTAGGATATTCCAGACCAAAGGAATGATGTATTAATTGAATCTAAGACTCTTCGAGGATACTAAAGCAGCATGTCTAAACAAATTTGGAATGAGACTCTTCATATTGATGAAGCAGCATCTCAAACAGCAAAAAATGTTCTCTGTATCGAGTCGAAGCAGTATCTTATCTGATAGAATTAAGATATTCCAGACCAAAGGAATGATGTCTTAATTGAATCTAAGACTCTTCGAGGATACTAGAGCAGAATCTCTAAAAAAATTGGAATGAGACTCTTCATATTGATGAAGCAGCATCTCAAAAAAAAAATGAGATTCTCTGTATCGAGTCGAAGCTGCATCTTATCTGATAGAATTAAGATGCTCTATAACAACCCAATTTTAGTAATGAATTCTTATATTATTATTATTATTATATTTTATTTAATTATTTGGAGTGTTAAGTAATTAATTGGTTGTTAGGTAGTATAATAATTTATTATATTAATTGAATTGGTGTATTAATTAATTATTTAGTTGTTATGAGATATAATTAAATAATTGAATTAATTAACTTGGTGTGCATATTGAGTAGTTTAATTATTTGAATTAAATAGAGACATTTAAATATTAGGTTTTATTGGGCCTAGTAATTAAATTAGATGGATCATGATTTAAGCCCAAATAGAATACTAATATAAATAGTAAGAGGAGAGGGAGAATAAGATTCATTTGATCATTTGACAACAATAGAGAAAGAGAAGAGGAAAAGTAAGGAGAAGAGGGGAAGAACAAGAGAGAAGCTAGGGTTTCCAGAAAATTGAAGAGGTAAGGGGGGAATCCTTATTATTATGGGTTAGTATGATTGGGTCAATGGGTAGAAACATGTTTAGGTTGAAATCCCTAATTTTCATGGTTTTGGAATGGTTAGGTCTTGATGAATATTCTCGATTTGTGATGATTTGATTGTGTTAAAACTGCAAATTAATGTTATATACTTAAAGTATTATATGAGTTATAATTTTCTGAACGTTTGACTTTTTACCGAATCGAAATCGGAGGTCCGGAAGTCCTCAACGATGAAAAACACAGAAAATTCTGCATTCTGTTTTTGTGTTAACCGGTTACCCACCGAGCGTTAACCGGTTACTTGCTTAAAAATCTGTTGATTTTGTTTTTGTGTTAACCGGTTAGCCACCGAGCGTTAACCGATTACTTGCTTAAAAATCTGTGATTCTGTTTTTATGTTAACCGGTTACCCACCGAGCGTTAACCGGTTGCTTGCTTGAAAATCTTCGCAGGAAATTAATTATGTTTTATGTTAACTGGTTACCCACTGAGCGTTAACCGGTTACTTGCTGTGAAAAATGAAAAATTGAGATTTTACAAGTTGTAATCATCTTGGAATGAAATCTAATTGTGCATACTTGATAATTATTTTGTCCTTATATGATAAAATTGGGAGGTTCCTGGTAAGGGAATGGTACCCCAACCATATATACGGTTCTCCGAGTATATGAGAGTAGCATCTCTAAAAATGAATGAGACTCTTCATATTGATGAAGCAGCATCCCAAACAGCAAAATGAGATTCTCTGTATCATATTGAAACAACATCTTATATGATAGAATTAAGATATTCCGAATAGTGGAATGATACCTTAATTGAATCTAAGACTCTTCGAAGATACTTAGAGCAGTATCTTAGAAGAAATTGGAATGAGACTCTTCATATTGATGAAGCAGCATCTCAAACAGTAAAAAAATGAGGTTCTCTGTATCGAGTCGAAGCAACATCTTATCTGATAGAATTAGGATATTCCAGACCAAAGGAATGATGTATTAATTGAATCTAAGACTCTTCGAGGATACTAAAGCAGCATGTCTAAACAAATTTGGAATGAGACTCTTCATATTGATGAAGCAGCATCTCAAACAGCAAAAAATGTGATTCTCTGTATCGAGTCGAAGCAGTATCTTATCTGATAGAATTAAGATATTCCAGACCAAAGGAATGATGTCTTAATTGAATCTAAGACTCTTCGAGGATACTAGAGCAGAATCTCTAAAAAAATTGGAATGAGACTCTTCATATTGATGAAGCAGCATCTCAAAAAAAAAAATGAGATTCTCTGTATCGAGTCGAAGCTGCATCTTATCTGATAGAATTAAGATGCTCTATAACAACCCAATTTTAGTAATGAATTCTTATATTATTATTATTATTATATTTTATTTAATTATTTGGAGTGTTAAGTAATTAATTGGTTGTTAGGTAGTATAATAATTTATTATATTAATTGAATTGGTGTATTAATTAATTATTTAGTTGTTATGAGATATAATTAAATAATTGAATTAATTAACTTGGTGTGCATATTGAGTAGTTTAATTATTTGAATTAAATAGAGACATTTAAATATTAGGTTTTATTGGGCCTAGTAATTAAATTAGATGGATCATGATTTAAGCCCAAATAGAATACTAATATAAATAGTAAGAGGAGAGGGAGAATAAGATTCATTTGATCATTTGACAACAATAGAGAAAGAGAAGAGGAAAAGTAAGGAGAAGAGGGGAAGAACAAGAGAGAAGCTAGGGTTTCCAGAAAATTGAAGAGGTAAGGGGGGAATCCTTATTATTATGGGTTAGTATGATTGGGTCAATGGGTAGAAACATGTTTAGGTTGAAATCCCTAATTTTCATGGTTTTGGAATGGTTAGGTCTTGATGAATATTCTCGATTTGTGATGATTTGATTGTGTTAAAACTGCAAATTAATGTTATATACTTAAAGTATTATATGAGTTATAATTTTCTGAACGTTTGACTTTTTACCGAATCGAAATCGGAGGTCCGGAAGTCCTCAAACGATGAAAAACACAGAAAATTCTGCATTCTGTTTTTGTGTTAACCGGTTACCCACCGAGCGTTAACCGGTTACTTGCTTAAAAATCTGTTGATTTTGTTTTTGTGTTAACCGGTTAGCCACCGAGCGTTAACCGATTACTTGCTTAAAAATCTGTGATTCTGTTTTTATGTTAACCGGTTACCCACCGAGCGTTAACCGGTTGCTTGCTTGAAAATCTTCGCAGGAAATTAATTATGTTTTATGTTAACTGGTTACCCACTGAGCGTTAACCGGTTACTTGCTGTGAAAAATGAAAAATTGAGATTTTACAAGTTGTAATCATCTTGGAATGAAATCTAATTGTGCATACTTGATAATTATTTTGTCCTTATATGATAAAATTGGGAGGTTCCTGGTAAGGGAATGGTACCCCAACCATATATACGGTTCTCCGAGTATATGAGAGTAGCATCTCTAAAAATGAATGAGACTCTTCATATTGATGAAGCAGCATCCCAAACAGCAAAATGAGATTCTCTGTATCATATTGAAACAACATCTTATATGATAGAATTAAGATATTCCGAATAGTGGAATGATACCTTAATTGAATCTAAGACTCTTCGAAGATACTTAGAGCAGTATCTTAGAAGAAATTGGAATGAGACTCTTCATATTGATGAAGCAGCATCTCAAACAGTAAAAAAATGAGGTTCTCTGTATCGAGTCGAAGCAACATCTTATCTGATAGAATTAGGATATTCCAGACCAAAGGAATGATGTATTAATTGAATCTAAGACTCTTCGAGGATACTAAAGCAGCATGTCTAAACAAATTTGGAATGAGACTCTTCATATTGATGAAGCAGCATCTTAAACAGCAAAAAATGAGATTCTCTGTATCGAGTCGAAGCAACATCTTATCTGATAGAATTAGGATATTCCAGACCAAAGGAATGATGTATTAATTGAATCTAAGACTCTTCGAGGATACTAAAGCAGCATGTCTAAACAAATTTGGAATGAGACTCTTCATATTGATGAAGCAGCATCTCAAACAGCAAAAAATGTGATTCTCTGTATCGAGTCGAAGCAGTATCTTATCTGATAGAATTAAGATATTCCAGACCAAAGGAATGATGTCTTAATTGAATCTAAGACTCTTCGAGGATACTAGAGCAGAATCTCTAAAAAAATTGGAATGAGACTCTTCATATTGATGAAGCAGCATCTCAAAAAAAAATGAGATTCTCTGTATCGAGTCGAAGCTGCATCTTATCTGATAGAATTAAGATGCTCTATAACAACCCAATTTTAGTAATGAATTCTTATATTATTATTATTATTATATTTTATTTAATTATTTGGAGTGTTAAGTAATTAATTGGTTGTTAGGTAGTATAATAATTTATTATATTAATTGAATTGGTGTATTAATTAATTATTTAGTTGTTATGAGATATAATTAAATAATTGAATTAATTAACTTGGTGTGCATATTGAGTAGTTTAATTATTTGAATTAAATAGAGACATTTAAATATTAGGTTTTATTGGGCCTAGTAATTAAATTAGATGGATCATGATTTAAGCCCAAATAAAATACTAATATAAATAGTAAGAGGAGAGGGAGAATAAGATTCATTTGATCATTTGACAACAATAGAGAAAGAGAAGAGGAAAAGTAAGGAGAAGAGGGGAAGAACAAGAGAGAAGCTAGGGTTTCCAGAAAATTGAAGAGGTAAGGGGGGAATCCTTATTATTATGGGTTAGTATGATTGGGTCAATGGGTAGAAACATGTTTAGGTTGAAATCCCTAATTTTCATGGTTTTGGAATGGTTAGGTCTTGATGAATATTCTCGATTTGTGATGATTTGATTGTGTTAAAACTGCAAATTAATATTATATACTTAAAGTATTATATGAGTTATAATTTTCTGAACGTTTGACTTTTTACCGAATCGAAATCGGAGGTCCGGAAGTCCTCAAACGATGAAAAACACAGAAAATTCTGCATTCTGTTTTTGTGTTAACCGGTTACCCACCGAGCGTTAACCGGTTACTTGCTTAAAAATCTGTTGATTTTGTTTTTGTGTTAACCGGTTAGCCACCGAGCGTTAACCGATTACTTGCTTAAAAATCTGTGATTCTGTTTTTATGTTAACCGGTTACCCACCGAGCGTTAACCGGTTGCTTGCTTGAAAATCTTCGCAGGAAATTAATTATGTTTTATGTTAACTGGTTACCCACTGAGCGTTAACCGGTTACTTGCTGTGAAAAATGAAAAATTGAGATTTTACAAGTTGTAATCATCTTGGAATGAAATCTAATTGTGCATACTTGATAATTATTTTGTCCTTATATGATAAAATTGGGAGGTTCCTGGTAAGGGAATGGTACCCCAACCATATATACGGTTCTCCGAGTATATGAGAGTAGCATCTCTAAAAATGAATGAGACTCTTCATATTGATGAAGCAGCATCCCAAACAGCAAAATGAGATTCTCTGTATCATATTGAAACAACATCTTATATGATAGAATTAAGATATTCCGAATAGTGGAATGATACCTTAATTGAATCTAAGACTCTTCGAAGATACTTAGAGCAGTATCTTAGAAGAAATTGGAATGAGACTCTTCATATTGATGAAGCAGCATCTCAAACAGTAAAAAAATGAGGTTCTCTGTATCGAGTCGAAGCAACATCTTATCTGATAGAATTAGGATATTCCAGACCAAAGGAATGATGTATTAATTGAATCTAAGACTCTTCGAGGATACTAAAGCAGCATGTCTAAACAAATTTGGAATGAGACTCTTCATATTGATGAAGCAGCATCTCAAACAGCAAAAAATGAGATTCTCTGTATCGAGTCGAAGCAGTATCTTATCTGATAGAATTAAGATATTCCAGACCAAAGGAATGATGTCTTAATTGAATCTAAGACTCTTCGAGGATACTAGAGCAGAATCTCTAAAAAAATTGGAATGAGACTCTTCATATTGATGAAGCAGCATCTCAAAAAAAAAATGAGATTCTCTGTATCGAGTCGAAGCTGCATCTTATCTGATAGAATTAAGATGCTCTATAACAACCCAATTTTAGTAATGAATTCTTATATTATTATTATTATTATATTTTATTTAATTATTTGGAGTGTTAAGTAATTAATTGGTTGTTAGGTAGTATAATAATTTATTATATTAATTGAATTGGTGTATTAATTAATTATTTAGTTGTTATGAGATATAATTAAATAATTGAATTAATTAACTTGGTGTGCATATTGAATAGTTTAATTATTTGAATTAAATAGAGACATTTAAATATTAGGTTTTATTGGGCCTAGTAATTAAATTAGATGGATCATGATTTAAGCCCAAACAGAATACTAATATAAATAGTAAGAGGAGAGGGAGAATAAGATTCATTTGATCATTTGACAACAATAGAGAAAGAGAAGAGGAAAAGTAAGGAGAAGAGGGGAAGAACAAGAGAGAAGCTAGGGTTTCCAGAAAATTGAAGAGGTAAGGGGGGAATCCTTATTATTATGGGTTAGTATGATTGGGTCAATGGGTAGAAACATGTTTAGGTTGAAATCCCTAATTTTCATGGTTTTGGAATGGTTAGGTCTTGATGAATATTCTCGATTTGTGATGATTTGATTGTGTTAAAACTGCAAATTAATGTTATATACTTAAAGTATTATATGAGTTATAATTTTCTGAACGTTTGACTTTTTACCGAATCGAAATCGGAGGTCCGGAAGTCCTCCAACGATGAAAAACACAGAAAATTCTGCATTCTGTTTTTGTGTTAACCGGTTACCCACCGAGGGTTAACCGGTTACTTGCTTAAAAATCTGTTGATTTTGTTTTTGTGTTAACCGGTTAGCCACCGAGCGTTAACCGATTACTTGCTTAAAAATCTGTGATTCTGTTTTTATGTTAACCGGTTACCCACCGAGCGTTAACCGGTTGCTTGCTTGAAAATCTTCGCAGGAAATTAATTATGTTTTATGTTAACTGGTTACCCACTGAGCGTTAACCGGTTACTTGCTCTGAAAAATGAAAAATTGAGATTTTACAAGTTGTAATCATCTTGGAATGAAATCTAATTGTGCATACTTGATAATTATTTTATATATGGTGATATATGGAATGTTAAGATAGTAGAGATGATCTTAATTGCCTATTTATGAATGATATACTGTTATGAATGTGTGTATGTACCATTGGTGGATAATTCATAGAGTTGAATTATGATGATATGTGGAATGTTAAGATGGTAGAGATGATCTTAATTGCATATGTGTTGGTATTTGTACATTCATTCATGGCATGGTCGGCTTCATGGTGGAAGCGGTGAAACTGTGGGTTCATATGGTATTAGACGTTGATCCTTGAATGGAAATAGGCGTAGCAGACGTTGATCCTTAATTAGAAATAGACGTAGTGGCTTGGATTCTAGATATTGAATCGGAAAGCGGTGGAACGTTGGGTCCATATAGACGTTGATCCTTAATTGGAAATAGGCGTAGTGGCTTTGATCTTGTCCGGATCGGAAGCGTGGCTTGGATTCTAGATATTGAATCGGAAAGCGGTGAAACATTGGGTTCACATTGAGGTACCGCATGCATAGAGTCACATGTCTTGAATTGAGTCACATTAGAGTTAAGTGATAATTGAGTGTATGCAGTGTTGTGATTGTGATATGGTAATTGAATTTGGTGATATTTGGATACATAACTTGGCAAAATATGTGATTATGTGATAATTGTCGTTATGTGTATAGTTGGGAATATAGTATTGGATTTTAATATTGTACTCCTTGAGTTTGATGGATGTTTGAAACATGTGAAATAAATGTTGGTTAATATTATTTACATGGTTATATGAAGTGTGATGGATTCCTTTAATTGTTGATTTAATCATTGTGCCTTATTATACTTTTTCATAATGATTTGAATTCTCACCCTTTCTGTTTAAATGTTGCCTTTACATGGGCATCGTGCATATACTCAAGAGTAGTATTGCTAAAGTAAGTGTACGGTAGCTCGCTCGAGCTTTAGCTGGAGAGTTTTCGTGTTTCAGTTTAGAGACTAAGTAGTGAGTCAATGCTCTGGTCATGTAACACTGGGTAGATTAGTTGTATTGAACTCATATCTTATTTGGATATGCATTACGTTATTACTTGTTTTATTTTATCTTGAGGTGATTGTTGAGAGATGATCATGGTATGAGACATGGATCATTTTATGAAATAAATGAGTATTTATTATTTTCCGCTGCGAACGCATATTCTTGAATATTCATGATAATGGAAATGTGTTATTTTAAATGACCAGGTGTATTATATATTGATTATGAATGATGTTGTTTTTTGAAAGCTTTTAGTTTTTGAAAACGTCGATGTGACGCCCTTTTGTTTATATGCGTGCTTATTTACTCTGATTATATGTTAAGTATTTTGGGATAGAAAAGGGGTGTTACATTAGTGGTATCAGAGCATGGTCGACCAGTTGGTCAATAGTCATTAGGGTTTTCCATCCCGTAGTATTTGATTTGTGTATCTGACACGATCGATACTGTTTGTTTGGTTCTTCGGGCTGTTCAGGACGATGGTTGCAGGTAGGAATCACGATGAAATTGCTGAGGCGCTGAGGATGTTGGCTGAATCCATGGGTCAAATCCATCAAGCGAATGCTAGTAACCGAAATGGAGATGATGATGAGTTCCGTGCTTTGGGGAGATTCCAGCGGAACAATCCGCTTGTCTTTGAGGGTGAGCATGCACCTGATAAAGCTCAAGCTTGGCTGAAGGAAATTGAGAAGATCTTCAGAGTCATGAACTGTATTGATGCTCAGAAGGTGCAGTTTGGTACCCATATGCTTGAGAAGGAAGCTGAAGATTGGTGGAATAACACTCTTCAGAGGTTCGAAGAAGACAACATTGAGGTTACTTGGGCTCTTTTCCGTGATGTCTTCTTGGAGAACTATTTTCCGGAAGATTGTCGTGGGAAGAAAGAGGTGGAGTTCCTTGAATTGAAGCAAGGAAATGGTACAGTTGCGGAATATGCTGCTAGATTTCAGAAGCTTATCAAGTATTGTCCTCATTACAATACTGCTAATGCTGAGAGATCTAAATGCTTGAAGTTTGTGAATGGCTTGAGACATGATATCAAGAAGGCCATTGGTTACCAATAGATTACTCGTTTTACGGAGTTGGTTAACAAGAGTCAGATTTATGACAAGGATAATAGGGAGAGTGCTTCTGTCTACAAGAGTTTGAAGGGGAAAAACCAAGATCGTGGGAAGCCGTATGATGACAAAAGGAGACAATCTGGTTTTGGCAAGAAGCCAAGTGAGGGAGGATCTTCTACTCCACTTAAGTGTTTCAAATGTGGCGTTGAAGGTCATCGTGCTATTGATTGTAGTAGGGATCCTGTGAAGTGTTTCAATTGTGGCAAGAGTGGTCACAGAGCAAACAATTGTGGAGTTGGTTCGAGCGTGACTTGTTTCAATTATGGTGAGAAAGGTCAGATTAGTACCAAATGTGATAAGCCGAAGAAGGAGCAAGCGAAGGGAAAGGTGTTTGCATTGTCTAGTGCGGAGCCCACTACCGATGATAGGCTAATCCAAGGTACGTGCTTTATTAATGGTACACCTTTAACTGCCATTATTGATATCGGTGCAACACATTCTTTCATTTCTTTGGATTATGCTAAGATACTGAATCTTATATTATCTGATATGCATAGAAGTATGGTTATTGATACACCTGCTATGGGTTCTGTTTCTACTTCCTATGCATGTCTGAATTGTCCGTTGAGTATCTTTGGTAGGGATTTTGGAATTGATTTAATTTGTATTCCTTTAGAGCAACTGGATGTGATTTTGGGTATGAATTGGTTAGAAGTTAATCAGGTGTATATCAACTGTTTCGAGAAGAAGGTTATCTTTCCTGAGGTTGGTGCTAAGGAAGATTGGTGTGTGTCTGCTAAGCAAGTTGATGAATTGGTGCAAGATGGTGCTGAGTTGTTTATGTTGTTGGCAACATTGGATATTCGTGAGAAAAGGACGATTGAAGAATTGCCAATAGTTTGTGAGTTTGCGGAGGTATTTCCGGAAGATATAAGTGATTTACCGCCGGAACGTGAGGTTGAGTTTTCGATTGATTTAGTTCCTGGAACTAGTCTTGTATCGATGGCTCCCTATAGAATGTTTGCTTCTGAGTTGAAAGAGTTGAAGAGTCAACTTGAAGACTAGCTTGAGAAAAGGTTTACTCGTCCTAGTGTGTCGCCGTGGGGTGCACCTGTTCTGTTGGTCAAGAAGAAAGAAGGTTCTATGAGATTATGTGTTGATTATAGACAACTGAACAAAGTGACGATTAAGAACAAGTATCCACTTCCGAGGATTGACGATCTGATGGATCAGCTGGTTGGAGCTTGTGTGTTTAGCAAAATTGATTTAAGGTATGGGTATCATCAGATTCGTGTAAAGGCTGAGGATATTCAAAAGACTGCTTTTAGGACAAGGTACGATCACTACGAGTACTCAGTGATGCCTTTTGGTGTGACTAATGCACCTGGTGTATTTATGGAGTATATGAATAGAATTTTTCATGATTATCTGGATAAGTTTGTGGTTGTGTTCATCGATGATATATTGATTTATTCCAAGAGTAAAGAGGATCATGCCGAACATTTGAAGGTTGTGTTATCGGTGTTGAAAGAGAGGAAGTTGTTTGCTAAACTCTCTAAATGTGAGTTTTGGTTGAGTGAAGTAAGTTTTCTTGGACATGTGATTTCGAGTGGTGGTATTTCTGTGGATCCTACGAAGATTGAAGTTGTATCTCAATGGGAAGCTCCTAAGTCTGTTGCTGAGATTCGAAGTTTCCTTGGTTTGGCTGGTTATTATAGGAAGTTCATTGAAGGATTTTCTATGTTGTCGTTACCATTGGCGCAGTTGAATAGGAAAGGTAAAGCTTTCATTTGGACTTCGCAGTGTGAAGCGAATTTTCAAGAGCTTAAGAGAAGATTGACTATGGCTCCTATTTTGATTTTATCGGATCCGTTAGAAACTTTCGTGGTGTATTGTGATGCTTCTTTGTTGGGTTTGGGAGGTGTTTTGATGCAAAAAGGGCAAGTAGTAGCTTATGCTTCAAGGAAACTTAAAGTTCACAAGAGGAATTATCCGACGCATGATTTAGAGTTGGCCGCCGTTGTGTTTGTGTTGAATCTTTGGAGACATTATTTGTTTGGATCGCGATTTGACGTGTTTAGTGATCACAAGAGTTTGAAGTACTTGTTCGATCAGAAGGAATTGAACATGAGGCAAAGGAGATGGTTGGAATTCTTGAAAGATTATGATTTTGGTTTGAATTATCATCCTGGAAAGGCGAATGTTGTAGCCGATGCATTGAGTAGGAAGTCATTGCACATGTCCATGTTGATGATTCGAGAGTTAGAATTGTTGGAGCAATTTAGAGATCTGAGTTTTGTTTGTGAAGCGACGTCTTCGTGTGTTAAGCTTGGGATGTTGAAGCTTACGTGTGGCATTCTTGACGAGATTAGAGAAGGTCAGAAGTCAGATTTGAAATTAGTCGATGTTATGACATTGATTAATCAAGGCAAAGGCGGTGACTTTCGGATTGATGAGAATGGTATCATGAGGTGTCGTGATCGAGTTTGTGTTCCGGATGTTGCGGATTTGAGAAAGAGGATTCTTGAGGAAGGGCATAGAAGTGGTTTGAGTATTCATCCTGGTGCTTCTAAAATGTATCAAGACTTGAGAAAGATGTTTTGGTGGCAAGGTATGAAGAAGGATGTAGCGGAATTTGTGTATTCGTGTTTGACTTGTCAAAAGTCAAAGATTGAACATCAAAAGCCGTTTGGTTTGATGCAACCGTTATCTATTCCCGAGTGGAAGTGGGATAGTATCTCTATGGATTTTGTTTCGGGCTTGCTGAAATTCTAGTTATCAGACTTTGGATGTCACACTGGTTGTTATGACATCCAATTCTGCACAGACAGGGATTATGCAGAACTTAACAGTAAGTGCAGTAAATAACACAAGTAATTGTTCACCCAGTTCAGTCCAACATGACCTACATCTGGGGGCTACCAAGCCAGGGAGGAAATCCACTATTAGTAGTATCAATTCAAAGCTAAACTCACCCGTTTACAACTTATCACTTAATCCCTACCCAATGCAATTTCAATCTTAACCTAAGATCAGAGTTCCTACTCACTCCCCCTCAATCACCTCAGTGATATTAAAGACACTTTGAAGTCACACTTCAAAAACAACTCTTGATTATGCTTCACAGCTTAAATCAAGATACACAGCACTCACGCTTAAAAGCTTTGAGTGACACAACACTTACAACTCAATGAACACCCTATGCCAAAGCTATCATCTACTTGATAATGGCTTGGCTTACAAGATACGTCTAATACAAGACTCACAAAAATACAGCAGTGAAGTATGATGGACACACAAAATCTTCACGCCTCAAAATCCCCGAAACTGAATGAAGGAACGCCTTCCTTTTTATATTGCAGCACCTGGGGTTTTGCACCTGTATTCTCCTGAATTTAAGGTCACTCAAGTTCCCATAAATTCAACATTTAGGTTACTAACAAATAGGCTATTTGTTAGGTTCATTGAATGTAGATTGGTTGTTGATTTCCTGGTTTTTCTCTAAGCTGTTGACTTCCTGAAGAATAGCCTGAGAAAAAGCTGAAACAGAAAACTGAACAACCTACAATTTAGCATATGCTGTCAGGAATGAATGTCACGACATTCAGCTTGACATCAAGGTCCATATGCTGAGTCTGTTTTTCCAGAAAACAGACTGTACAATTTTGCTGACCTGTACATGATCAAAATGATCATACTACAGTAACAGCTTACATTAATAAATGCCAAAGTGTCCAACTTAACATTTACACAATTGGCCTTAAGTTAGTTCTGTTATTCTTTTGAAGAACAAACTAAGTTACATGCTGAAGTATAGCAGAACACCACTCTGCCTAATCTTCAGTTCCTGCTGTCAATGAGGAATGTCATAACATCCAGTTTGACATTCAATCAGTAGGCCTTATGCCAGGTCTGGTTCTTCCTTGATAACCAGACTGCACTTAAATACTAAGTTCTAACAGAACTCCTGCTGTTCTATTCCTTAGTATCTGTTAACAGGTATGAGTGTCACACCATCTAGTTTGACATTCATTAAATCCTGTGTTAGCTAGTCCTGTAGTAACTACAATGTAGTCACACATACATGTTATGACATCAGTCAAGACATTAGTGTTTTACCATATAATGCAGCCAATTAAACACCTACAAACTCCCCCTTTGGCAAATTTTTGGCTAAAACACTTTGATCCCCATAACAGAGTTCATAGCAGCGGAATAATACTAGCTAATACACTCAGAGTGGCAACACACTCACACACATGGAAGTTAAATAACAACTTCACACAGCAGCACACACACAGTTGCTGCAGGGGAGGGAATCTTCAGATCTGTCATGAGAGTCTGTTGTAGAGACCCACTCTATTTGTCAGCGGTAGTGGTGGTTATTACTCCCCCTTTTTGTCAAAAATGTTGCCAAAGCCAACAACATAGCCAGAGCACAATGACAGAGATCCAGACTTGGTTTTACTTCACAGTTTCAACCAAGTTAACATCCCCTTGATCTTGCTTCACAGCTTCGATCAAGTACTCACCCACTTCTGCTTTACAGTAGGTACCACCATATCAGATGCCCTGATTTTGTTTCTGACATTCAGAACCACTCCTGCATGAACAGCATCCTTGAACTCCTGCAGGTACATTGACCTTCTCACAGTAGGGTGTCTCCTTACCCTCTTGTATCCGCCCTTGTTACAAGTAGCATAGCTATGATCTGGTGCCCAATCATAACTAAGTACAAATTGTTTAATAGACAGAGATATTAAACAATTTATTCCCAACATCAGTGGTTGCTATAAGGTCTCAGAGAGACATATTCCCAGTTTTCTCCTTAAGTTTTCAAACTGAGTAGCATCCAGAGCCTTTGTAAATATGTCAGCCAGTTGAAGATCCGTGGCTACATGTTCCAAAGTGATCACTTTGTCTTCCACCAGATCTCTGATGAAGTGGTGCCTAATGTCAATATGCTTGGTCCTGCTGTGTTGGATGGGATTCTTGGAGATATTGATGGCACTGAGATTATCACAAAATAATGTCATGACATTTTGAGAGACATTGTACTCAGTGAGCATATGTTTCATCCAAACCAGTTGGGAGCAACTGCTTCCAGCAGCTATGTATTCAGCCTCTGCAGTGGACAGAGAGACACAATTCTGCTTCTTGCTGAACCACGATATGAGGTTTTCTCCTAAGAAGAAACATCCACCTGATGTGCTTTTTCTGTCATCAGCACTTCCAGCCCAATCAGCATCACAGTACCCAGATAGGACAGGCTCAGACCCATGTGAATACAGCATCCCATAGTCACACGTCCCATTGATGTACTTGAGAATCCTTTTGACTTGATTCAAGTGGCTCACCTTGGGCTCTGCTTGGTATCTGGCACACACTCCAACTGCATAAGAAATGTCAGGTCTACTTGCAGTTAGATACAGCAGACTACCTATCATGCTTTTGTACAGGCATTGATCAACACTAGGCCCTCCATCATCTTTGGTTAACTTCAGATGAGTAGGAGCAGGAGTCCTCTTGTGCCTGGCATTATCCATACCAAACTTCTTAACTATGTTCTTGGCATACTTGCTTTGGGAGAGAAACATAGAGTCCTCCATTTGGTTTACTTGCATTCCAAGGAAATAGGTCAGTTCTCCCACTGGACTCATTTCAAACTCAAACTGCATCTGGTGAACAAATTTTTTAACCATTTGTTCTGACATTCCACCAAAGACTATATCATCAACATAGATTTGAGCTATCATGATTTTGCCTTCTTCATCCTTCACAAACAAGGTTTTATCTATGCCACCCTTTCTGTATCCATTTGAGGTCAGAAATTCGGTTAACCTTTCATACCAAGCTCTGGGTGCTTGCTTCAACCCATACAAGGCTTTCTTCAACTTGTATACATGCTCAGGTTGGTTAGGATCACAGAACCCTTTGGGTTGTTCCACATAGACTTCTTCATTCAGGTAGCCATTCAAGAATGCACTCTTCACATCCATTTGGAATAGCTTAAACTTCAGGATGCAAGCTACCCCCAACAGCAATCTGATGGACTCAAGTCTAGCCACAGGAGCAAAAGTCTCATCAAAGTCTACCCCTTCAACTTGAGTGTATCCTTGAGCTACTAGTCTTGCTTTATTTCTAGTAATTACTCCTTTCTCATCAGATTTGTTTTTGTAGATCCACTTGGTACCAATGATGTTGGACCCTTCAGGTCTTGGAACTAGCTCCCATACTTCATGCCTTGTGAACTGCTCGAGTTCCTCTTGCATGGAAATGATCCAGTATTCATCAGTCAGGGCTTCTTTCACATTCTTTGGTTCAACCTTGGAAACAAAGCAGGAATTTGAGGTTATTCCTCTTGATCTGGTAGTTACACCACTGGTGGGATCCCCTATGATAAGATCCTTAGGGTGGTCTTTCTGAATTCTGATAGATGGCACTTTGGTGGTTGCATCTACTTCACATTCAGGAGGAGGTTCCTGTACTTCTTCAGACTTGACTAGAGTGTCAGTTGAACTGTCAAGGAATGTTTCAACATCCTCCATGACATCGGTTCCTTCCTCTTTATCATCCACAATAACATTTATGGATTCCATCAGGACATTGGTCCTGTAGTTGAACACTCTGTAGGCTCTACTGTTAGTGGAGTATCCCAAGAATATACCTTCATCACTTTTGGGATCTAGCTTCCTTCTCTGTTCACGATCTGTGAGAATGTAGCATTTACTTCCAAAGATATGAAAGTACTTCACAGTGGGTTTTCTGCCCTTCCATATTTCATACAGAGTGGAGGAGGTTCCTTTTCTCAAGGTGACTCTGTTGTGAACATAGCACGCGGTATTCATTGCTTCAGCCCAAAAGTGCATGGGGAGCTTCTTTGCATGAATCATTGCTCTGGCAGATTCTTGAATAGTTCTATTTTTTCTTTCAACTATTCCATTCTGCTGAGGAGTTATAGGAGAGGAGAACTCATGGCTTATTCCTTCAGACGAGCAAAACTCATCAAACTTGGAATTCTTGAACTCAGTACCATGATCACTTCTAATCCGGACCACACAACTGTCCTTTTCCCTTTGAAGTCTTATGCACAGATCTTTGAAGACATCAAATGTATCTGACTTCTCTCTGATGAAGCTTATCCACGTGTATCTGGAATGGTCATCAACCACCACGTAAGCATACTTCTTCCCACCAAGACTTTCAACCTGCATAGGTCCCATTAGGTCCATGTGCAACAGTTCCAGAACTCTGAGGTTGTGGAATGTCCCAGCTTCGGGTGTGACATCTTGGTTTGCTTGCCCACCTGGCATTCTCCACAGACTCTTCCTTCATCAATCAGAAGCTTTGGAATTCCTCTGACTGCTTCCTTGGATATGATCTTCTTCATTCCACGTAAGTGGATATGTCCAAGTCTTCTATGCCACAGCTTCACCTCCTGTTCTTCCTTGGCTGAGGAGCATGTTGTGGAAAAGTTAGAGAGTTCAGGTTCCCACAGGTAGCAGTTGTCTTTGGACCTGGTTCCTCTCATAACTTCCTCATTGTCACCATTTGTCACAATGCATAGCTCCTTAGTAAACTGAACATGAAAACCTTGATCACACAGCTGACTTATGCTGATGAGGTTTGCAGTTAGTCCTCTTACTAACAGCACATTGTTTAGTTTTGGCACTCCAGAACAGTCCAGTTTGCCCACACGTCTTATTTTTCCTTTGGCACCATCACCAAAGGTCACAAAGCTGGTAGTGTGAGGTTGAATATCTACCAGTAGATTTTCCATACCAGTCATATGTCTTGAGCATCCACTGTCAAAGTACCAGTCTTCTCTGGAAGAAGCCCTTAGAGCAGTGTGTGCTATCCTAGCATACCATTGTTGCTTCTTAATGGGAACACATCGCTTATGTGTTTTGTGCTTAGGTCTGACATGCGAGGCTCTGTTAGGGAAACCATGAATCTAGTAGCAGAATGCTTTTATATGTCCAAGCCTACCACAGTGGTGACACCTCCAATTCTGGTATTTCCTCTTCTGATGATCATTCATCCTAGATCCTCGATGTTGAGACATTGGCTTTGACTTCTGCTTGTACTTATGAACTTTAGCCTTTGGGCGTTTGAGTTCGGTTGAGGATCTTTTCCCAAATCCTAGGCCAGATTTGGTTCCAGATTGCTGTCCCACCTTGAGAATCTCTTCCAAGGTGTCAGTTCCCTTATTCATCATTCTGATGGATTTAGTCATCTGGTTCAGCTTGGAGGTCAGCAGGGCTATTTCACCATTTAGACCCTCTATGACAAACAGTTGCTTTTGTCTCTCATCTTCCAGTTCCTTGATGAGTTTCTTCTGCTTTTCTCCTTGTGCACACACCTCTGCACTGGTGGAACACAGCTTCTTATAGGCTGCAGCAAGTTCATCAAAAGACAGTTCATCTGCACTTGAGTCATCATCAGAGGCACAAACACTGGTTAGTGCAGTGACATGTTTGGCAGATTCTCCTTCAGATTCACTTTCAGAATCTCCTTCAGACCATGTGATAGCTAGCCCCTTATTTTGCAATTTGAGGTAAGTAGGGCATTCAGCTCTGACGTGTCCATACCCTTCACAACCATGACACTGGATCCCCTTGCCATGGTTGAACTTCTCATCAGAAGTTGATCTGTTCTTAATGTCAGACGGGATGTTCTTGACATTAGATCTACCTCTTTGATCAATCTTCTTCACGAACTTGTTGAACTGCCTCCCAAGCATGGCTAAGGCTTCTGATATACTTTCATCACCTCCTGTATATCCTGCTTCTGACTCCTCTTCAGCATTAGATACAAAAGCTATGCTTTTGTTCTTCTTCTCAGCATACTCACCCAAGCCCATTTCAAAGGTTTGGAGGGAACCAATGAGCTCATCCACCTTCATGTTGCATATGTCCTGCGCCTCCTCTATGGCTGTGACCTTCATAGCAAATCTCCTAGGCAAGGACCTGAGAATCTTTCTTACAAGTTTCTCTTCAGCCATTTTCTCACCTAGTCCACCAGAGGTGCTTGCAATTTCAAGAATATTCATGTGAAAGTCATGAATAGTCTCATCCTCTTTCATCCTCAGATTTTCAAACTTGGTGGTCAGCATCTGAAGTTTGGACATCTTCACCTTGGAAGTACCTTCATGAGTTACCTTGAGGGTATCCCAAACTTCCTTAGCTAGTTCACAGTGGTGAACCAGCCTGAAGATGTTCTTGCTGATTCCATTGAACAATGCATTCAAGGCCTTGGAATTTCCAAGAGCTAACGCCTCTTGCTCCTTGTCCCACTCTTCTTCAGGAATCTGCACACTGACTCCATCTTCACATGTCCTCATTGGATGTTCCCATCCTTTGTTGACAGCTCTCCAGACTTTGCTGTCCAGAGACCTTAAGAAGGCTATCATACGAGGCTTC
Source organism: Lathyrus oleraceus (assembly GCF_024323335.1). Lineage (NCBI taxonomy): Eukaryota > Viridiplantae > Streptophyta > Magnoliopsida > Fabales > Fabaceae > Lathyrus > Lathyrus oleraceus. The sequence goes on from NC_066585.1 coordinate 179,669,702, forward strand.
CAGTCATCATAATTAGATCCATCCAACATGGGTGGTCTGTTTGAGTGTCCTAAATCCTTGTCCATGGTACTAGAAAGTAACTTCCCTAGATCTCACCCAGAAATTCACAGGCAGGGTGCCTGCTCTGATGCCAATTGAAATTCTAGTTATCAGACTTTGGATGTCACACTGGTTGTTATGACATCCAATTCTGCACAGACAGGGATTATGCAGAACTTAACAGTAAGTGCAGTAAATAACACAAGTAATTGTTCACCCAGTTCAGTCCAACATGACCTACATCTGGGGGCTACCAAGCCAGGGAGGAAATCCACTATTAGTAGTATCAATTCAAAGCTAAACTCACCCGTTTACAACTTATCACTTAATCCCTACCCAATGCAATTTCAATCTTAACCTAAGATCAGAGTTCCTACTCACTCCCCCTCAATCACCTCAGTGATATTAAAGACACTTTGAAGTCACACTTCAAAAACAACTCTTGATTATGCTTCACAGCTTAAATCAAGATACACAGCACTCACGCTTAAAAGCTTTGAGTGACACAACACTTACAACTCAATGAACACCCTATGCCAAAGCTATCATCTACTTGATAATGGCTTGGCTTACAAGATACGTCTAATACAAGACTCACAAAAATACAGCAGTGAAGTATGATGGACACACAAAATCTTCACGCCTCAAAATCCCCGAAACTGAATGAAGGAACGCCTTCCTTTTTATATTGCAGCACCTGGGGTTTTGCACCTGTATTCTCCTGAATTTAAGGTCACTCAAGTTCCCATAAATTCAACATTTAGGTTACTAACAAATAGGCTATTTGTTAGGTTCATTGAATGTAGATTGGTTGTTGATTTCCTGGTTTTTCTCTAAGCTGTTGACTTCCTGAAGAATAGCCTGAGAAAAAGCTGAAACAGAAAACTGAACAACCTACAATTTAGCATATGCTGTCAGGAATGAATGTCACGACATTCAGCTTGACATCAAGGTCCATATGCTGAGTCTGTTTTTCCAGAAAACAGACTGTACAATTTTGCTGACCTGTACATGATCAAAATGATCATACTACAGTAACGGCTTACATTAATAAATGCCAAAGTGTCCAACTTAACATTTACACAATTGGCCTTAAGTTAGTTCTGTTATTCTTTTGAAGAACAAACTAAGTTACATGCTGAAGTATAGCAGAACACCACTCTGCCTAATCTTCAGTTCCTGCTGTCAATGAGGAATGTCATAACATCCAGTTTGACATTCAATCAGTAGGCCTTATGCCAGGTCTGGTTCTTCCTTGATAACCAGACTGCACTTAAATACTAAGTTCTAACAGAACTCCTGCTGTTCTATTCCTTAGTATCTGTTAACAGGTATGAGTGTCACACCATCTAGTTTGACATTCATTAATTCCTGTGTTAGCTAGTCCTGTAGTAACTACAATGTAGTCACACATACATGTTATGACATCAGTCAAGACATTAGTGTTTTACCATATAATGCAGCCAATTAAACACCTACACTTGCCGAGAACATTGACTAATTGTGAGGCGATTTGGGTCGTTGTGGACAGGTTGACGAAATATGCTCATTTTATTCCGATGAGGATGGATTATTCGATGGAGAGACTTGCTAAGTTGTACATCGAGAGGATTGTGTGTTTGCATGGTATTCCGTCGAGCATTGTTTTGGATAGAGATCCGAGGTTCACTTCGAGATTTTGGGAAGGTTTGGAAAGTGCTTTGGGTACGAAGTTGCGTTTGAGTTCGGCATGTCATCCGCAAACTGATGGTCATACGGAGAGGACTATTCAGTCACTTGAAGATCTTTTGAGGTCTTGTGTTTTGGAACAAGGAGGAAATTGGGATAGTTTCTTGCCTTTGATTGAGTTTACGTATAACAACAGTTTCCATTCGAGTATTGGAATGGTACCTTTTGAGGCTCTTTATGGTAGAAGGTGTAGAACTCCTTTGTGTTGGTACGAATCGGGAGAGAGTGCTGTGGTTGGACCCGAGTTGATTCAAGAGACTACGGATAAGATTAAGATGATTCAAGAGAAGATGAAGGCTTCTCAGAGTCGTCAAAAGAGTTATCATGATAAGAGGAGGAAAGCTCTTGAGTTTGAGAAGGATGAGCATGTGTTTCTTCGAGTTACCCCAATAATGGGTGTTGGTAGAGCTTTGAAGTCGCGTAAGTTGACTCCGTGTTTCATTGGTCCTTATCAGATTTCCGAGAGGGTAGGTGAAGTGGCATATCGGATTGCATTACCACCATCACTTTCTAATCTTCATGATGTGTTCCATGTGTCTCAATTGAGGAGGTACATTGCGGATCCATCGCATGTTGTTCCATTAGATGATGTTCAAGTGCGGGATAATTTGACGGCCGATACATCACCTATGCGAATTGAAGATCGAGAAGTGAAGAAGCTTTGTGGTAAGGAGATTGCTTTGGTGAAGGTGATATGGGACGGAGTCGCCAATGGCAATATTACTTGGGAACTCGAGGATAAGATGAAGGAATCGTATCCGGAGTTGTTTGTTTGAGGTAAATTTTCGAGGCCGAAAATCTTTTAAGTGGGGGAGAGTTGTAACAACCCAATTTTAGTAATTAATTCTTATATTATTATTATTATATTTTATTTAATTATTTGGAGTGTTAAGTAATTAATTGGTTGTTAGGTAGTATAATAATTGAATATATTAATTGAATTGGTGTATTAATTAATTATTTAGTTGTTATGAGATATAATTAAATAATTGAATTAATTAACTTGGTGTGCATATTGAGTAGTTTAATTATTTGAATTAAATAGCGACATTTAAATATTAGGTTTTATTTGGCCTAGTAATTAAATTAGATGGATCATGATTTAAGCCCAAATAGAATACTAATATAAATAGTAAGAGGAGAGGGAGAATAAGATTCATTTGATCATTTGACAACAATAGAGAAAGAGAAGAGAAAAAGTAAGGAGAAGAGGGGAAGAACAAGAGAGAAGCTAGGGTTTCCAGAAAATTGAAGAGGTAAGGGGGGAATCCTTATTATTATGGGTTAGTATGATTGGGTCAATGGGTAGAAAAATGTTTAGGTTGAAATCCCTAATTTTCATGGTTTTGGAATGGTTAGGTCTTGATGAATATTCTCGATTTGTGATGATTTGATTGTGTTAAAACTGCAAATTAATGTTATATACTTAGAGTATTATATGAGTTATAATTTTCTGAATGTTTGGCTTTTTACGGAATCGAAATCGGAGGTCCGGAAGTCCTCGAACGATGAAAAATGCAGAAAATTCTGCATTCTGTTTTTGTGTTAACCGGTTACCCACCGAGCGTTAACCGGTTACTTGCTTAAAAATCTGTTGATTCTGTTTTTGTGTTAACAGGTTACCCACCGAGCGTTAACCGATTACTTGCTTAAAATCTGTGATTCTGTTTTTATGTTAACCGGTTACCCACCGAGCGTTAACTGGTTACTTGCTTGAAAATCTGCACAGGAAATTAATTCTGTTTTATGTTAATCGGTTACCCACCAAGCGTTAACCGGTTACTTGTTGTGAAAAATGAAAAATTGAGATTTTAAAAGTTGTGATCATCTTTGAATGAAATCTAATTATGCATACTTGATAATTAGTTTATATATGGTGATATGTGGAATGTTAAGATAGTAGATATGATCTTAATTGCCTATTTATGAATGATATATTTTTATGAATGTGTATATGTACCATTGGTGGATAATTCATAGAGTTGAATTATGATGATATATGGAATGTTAAGATGGTAGAGATGATCTTAATTGCATATGTGTTGGTATTTGTACATTCATTCATGGCATGGTCGGCTTCATGGTGGAAGCAATGAAACTGTGGGTTCACATGGTATTAAACATTGATCCTTGAATGGAAATAGGCGTAGCAGATGTTGATCCTTAATTGGAAATAGACGTAGTGGCTTGGATTCTAGATATTGAATCGGAAAGCGGTGGAACGTTGGGTCCATATAGACGTTGATCCTTAATTGGAAATAGGCGTAGTGGCTTTGATCTTGTCCGGATCGGAAGCGTGGCTTGGATTTTAGATATTGAATTGAAAAGCGGTGAAACATTGGGTTCACATTGAGGTACCGCATGCATAGAGTCACATGTCTTGTATTGAGTCACATTAGAGTTAAGTGATAATTGAGTGTATGCAGTGTTGTGATTGTGATATGGTAATTGAATTTGGTGATATTTGGATACATAACTTGGCAAAATATGTGATTATGTGATAATTGTCGTTATGTGTATAGTTGGGAATATAGTATTGGATTTTAATATTGTACTCCTTGAGTTTTGATGGATGTTTGAAACATGTGAAATAAATGTTGGTTAATATTATTTACATGGTTATATGAAGTGTGATGGATTCCTTTAATTGTTGATTTAATCATTGTGCCTTATTATACTTTTTCATAATGATTTGAATTCTCACCCTTTCTGTTTGAATGTTGCCTTTACATGGGCATCGTGCAGATACTCAAGAGTAGTATTGCTAAAGTAAGTGGACGGTAGCTCGCTCGAGCTTTAGCTGGAGAGTTTCCGTGTTTCAGTTTAGAGACTAAGGAGTGAGTCAATGCTCTGGTCATGTAACACTGGGTAGATTAGATGTATTGAACTAATATCTTATTTGGATATGCATTACGTTATTACTTGTTTTATTTTATCTTGATGTGATTGTTGAGAGATGATCATGGTATGTGACATGGATCATTTTATGAAATACATGAGTATTCATTATTTTCCGCTGCGAACGCATATTCTTGAATATTCATGATAATGGAAATGTGTTATTTTAAATGACCAGGTGTATTATATATTGATTATGAATGATGTTGTTTTTTGAAAGCTTTTAGTTTTTGAAAACATCGATGTGACACCCTTTTGTTTATATGCGTGCTTATTTACTCTGATTATATGTTAAGTATTTTGGGATAGAAAAAGGGGTGTTACATATTCCAAACCAAAGGAATGATGTCTTAATTGAATCTAAGACTCTTCGAGGATACTAGAGCAGTATCTCTAAACAAATTTGGAATGAGACTCTTCATATTGATGAAGTAGCATCTCAAACAACAAAAAATGAGATTCTCTGTATCGAGTCGAAGAAGCATCTTATCTGATAGAATTAAGATATTCTAGACCAAAGGAATGATGTCTTAATTGAATCTAAGACTCTTCGAGGATATTAGAGCAGTATCTCAAAACAAATTTGGAATGAGACTCTTCATATTGATGAAGCAACATCTCAAACAGAGAAATGAGATTCTTTAGATAAATGAAATAGTATCTCAAATGTTCGTCTGTTGGGGGTAAATATTTTTAGAAAGGACTCCTTTTGGAGGAGATTTACTAGAGATGCTCTGCAGGGGAAAAAACTCATAAGAGACTTTATAGGGTAACCTCTGCTTAGGGAGAAATGATAGCAAAGAAAATGCTGGGAATATCACTATCAACCATAATGTTGAAGAATAGCTAGCGGAGAAATAATTCCACAAGCCCATGCAGGATAATAACTCCGTTGAATTGGATGAAGAAAGTCCGAGATACACCTGAATGACCCCGAATCTTGATATTTGTTATGTTTTTTTTTGTTGCATGATGCACCATTTTGGGTGGCAATACTATGCATGGGGTGATGCATGAGATGCATTCAAGTATGCAATTGCTGGGGATATTTGGTTGTGCATACAGGAATGGGAATCGTATAAGGCTATGCATATGTATGCCAATGATTGGTATGATTATTTCTTGGTGAATTTTCCTATTTGGTAAGAAGATTATGTATGTAATTGATGCACATGGGGCATGTGATGTATGCGGGTATGCAAATGGGTAATTGGGTTATGCCCCGGTTAAGGCGTTTTTGCTTTGGGGAATGATGCCAATAGTGTGGACTTTTGTTATCGGGGTGACCAATGGAGATCAAGTTTTGATGCCCCACTAGGTAATTTTGGGAATATGTTTGGGTCGCTCCAAGCTATTGAAGGGTTCAGACTTTTCAACACGCGATACTTCAACCACAATTTATTAATATTTTTGCTGGAAATGCACTGGAGACTTGCCCTGGTTTGGCTATACCATGAGTATATCTATGAGAGGCATTTGATTAGCAATTGAAACATACATAGGTGTCTGCAAACGGCTATACACCTCCATAAAGAATATGAACAAACTTGGGGGCTATGAGATTTACCCTTTTACTATTTCAAAAGTAATTTTATCACTTCATTCAATTATGTGTCTTTATTTTCTCAAAAATCTTTAAGAGTGATGTTTATAAAAAATAAAGGTGTTTTGCAAACAAACAGATAAAATACAAAATAATTTTGGGCATAACTTTTGCCGAGAAAATTTCTCTTTTATTGATTTGACCCTTGAATGGGCGATTGTACATAAAGATGCAATTCCTAAATGAGGTAATTGATGTGCATAGAAATAAGACGACAATGAAATTGAGTTCCTATTGAGTCTCCACACTGCCATGATCCTTATGTCTTTGATAGTCTGAGTACGTTGCTTTGGAAAAAAGTCAGGTAGATTGATTCTTTATCCTCGAGGGACATGCTAGCTTCCTGAAAGTACAGTTCTTTGCCTTGGAATTAATCCCTAACTTTTGCCTGGACCTCCCTTTCGGGTTTCCGATCCACTGGGATACCCATTTTTGCCTTAGCCGCCCTTTCAGGTTTTCAACTCAACGGGTCAATCCTTTTTTATTTTTATCCCTAATTTTTGCCTGGATCGCCCTTTCGGGTTTTCGATCCACCGAGATAGCCATTTTTGCCTAAATCTCCCTTTTAGGTTTTCGATTTAGCGACTTTTATTATTCCATTTTTTTAGGCAAAGTACTTTTTAACAGCATCAACATTGGTGGGAAGTGGCAATTCATCAACGTCCATAGTTGCCAAGATCAGAGCGCCTCCGAAAAAAACTCTAACTACCACAAATGGACCTTCATAATTTGGTGTCCATTTCCCCCTGGAGTCCTTGTGAATGGGCAAGATTTTCTTCAGCACCAAATCCCCCTCTTGAAACACCCTAGGACGAACTTTCTTGTCAAATGCCTTCTTAAGACGCCTCTGATAGAGTTGACCGTGACCTAACGCTTTCAAGCGTTTCTCCTCAATAAGGTTGAGCTCGTCGAACCTTGATTGAACCCATTCTGCCTTGTCTAACTTAGCCTCCATCAATACTCTCATCGAGAGAATTTCTACTTCTATAGGGAGAATTGCTTCCATGCCGTATACTAAGGAATAAGGGGTTTCCCCTGTTGAAGTTCGTATCGACGTACGATAACCGTGTAACGCAAAAGGTAACATCTCATGCCAATCCTTGTACGTGACAACCATCTTTTGGATGATTTTCTTAATATTTTTGTTCGCAGCTTCAACAGCCCCATTCATCTTAGGTCGATATGGTGATGAGTTGTGATGCTCGATCTTGAACGTTGTGCACAACTCCTCCATGGTCTTGTTGTTGAGATTGGACCCGTTATCAGTGATGATTTTGTTGGGAATCCCATATCGACATATGATGTTATTTTTTAAGAAACGAGTGACTACGTGCTTCGTGACATTCACATAAGATGCGACTTCAACCCATTTGGTAAAGTAGTCTATGGTCACCAAGATAAATCTATGTCCATTAGATGATTTGGGTTCTATCATCTCGATCATGTCGATTCCCCGCATAGAGAAAGGCCAAGGTGATGCTATAACGTTCAGCGGGGTAGGCGGTACATGTACTTTGTCAGCATAGATTTGGCATTTGTAGCATGTTCTGGTGTAATGTTAACAGTCAGCTTCCATCGTTAACTAGTAGTACCCCTCCCTTAGGATTTTCTTTTCCATGGTGTGCCCATTTGCGTGTGTGCCGAAGGACCCTTCGTGTATGTCCTTCATAAGTTGATTAGCTTCATGTTTGTCCACACACCTCAACAAAACCATGTCATAATTCTGCTTGTACAATACCTCCCCATTCAAAAGGAACTTCGATGCCAACCTCCGGAGGGTCCTTTTATCCAGACTAGAGGCCTCTGTCGGGTATTCCCTCTTCTCTAGATACTGTTTGATGTCAAAGAACCAGGGTTTACCATCTGGCTCTTCTGTTGTCGTCAGGCAATGCGCGGTTTCATCAAAATGCCTAATTTTAATGTGAGGCTGATGGTTGGGTCATATTAACTTGTACATGGAAGCCAAGGTTGCTAAGGCATCGACCATCTGATTCTCTTCTCGAGGAATATGAGAGAAAGTGATTTTGTCGAATTTTTGGAGTAACTTCATCATGTAATCCCAATATGGAATTAGGTTAGCATGTCTTGTTTCCCGACCACCTCTAATATGATGTATCACTAAAGCGGAATCTCCGAATACTTCCAGCACCTTGATCTTCAACTCGATAGCTTCTTCCAACCCTAGTATGCAAGCTTCATACTCGGCCATGTTATTGGTGCAAGTGAAACAAAGCTTTGCTGTGAAAGGCAGATGGAAATTCTTGGGAGACATCAACACTGCCCTAATTCCATGACCTATTGCATCTGAAGCTCCATCGAACATGAGAGTCCAACCTGCTTTTGGCTCAAGACTTTCCTCTAATTCGGAGTCTTCAGTATCCTTAACAGCCATAATGTCCTCATTTGGGAAGTCAAACTTCAAAGGTTGGTAATCCTCTAGCGGTTGGTGAGCAAGATGGTCTGCTAATACGCTTCCTTTGATTGCCTTTTGTGCAACATACTGAATATCATATTCTGATAACAACATCTGCCATCGGGCAATCCTACCGGTAAGAGCTGGTTTCTCGAATATGTACTTGATGGGATCCATTTTAGATACCAACCAAGTCGTGTGAGTTAGCATGTACTTCCTAAGACGCTTAGCGGCCCATGCGAGTGCACAACAAGTCTTCTCGAGTAATGAATATCTGGTCCCGCAATCATTAAACTTCTTGCTCAAATAATATATGGCATGCTCTTTTCTACCAGTCTCATCTTGTTGTCCTAATACACAACCCATGGACTCGTCGAGCACTGTTAAATACATGATGAGAGGTCTCCCCTCAGCAGGGGGCATCAGAATTGGCGGCTCTTGTAAGTATTCTTTGATTTTATCGAAGGCTGTTTGGAAGTCGTCATTCCACTCTATGCCTTGATTCTTCCTTAGAAGCTTGAATATTGGTTTACATGTGGCAGTAAGGTGAGAGATAAACCTGGCGATGTAATTCAGTCTTCCTAAGAAACCGCGAACTTCCTTCTCAGTCCTCGGTGCAGGCATGTTCTGAATGGCTCGAACCTTGTCGGGATCTACTTCAATTCCCTTTTGGCTTACAATAAAGCCTAAAAGCTTCCCAGATCGAACCCCAAATGTGCATTTGTTAGGATTAAGTCTCAACCTAAACTTCCTTAAAGGAGCAAACAGTTTCTCCACGTTAGTGATGTGCTCTTCTTCTGTCTGGGATTTGGCAATCATGTCGTCAACATACACCTCAATCTCTTTATGAATCATGTCAAGAAAGAGAGTCACCATAGCACGTTGATATGTTGCCCCAACGTTCTTTAATCCAAATGGCATCACTTTGTAACAAAAAGTGCCTCAAGGGGTAATGAACGTGGTCTTCTCCATGTCCTCGGAATCCATTTTAATTTGGTTGTATCCAGAGAAGCCGCCCATAAAGGAAAATACAGAGAACTGAGTTGTATTATCCACCAATACATCAATATGAGGTAATGGGAAATCGTCTTTGGGACTAGCTCTGTTTAAGTCTCGGTAGTCTACGCATATGCGGACTTTCCCATCTTTCTTCGGCACCGGTACAATGTTGGCAACCCATTGTGGGTACTTTGCGACTTCCAGGAAACCGGTGTCAAACTGCTTTCTCACCTCTTCTCTGATCTTGAGAGCCATATCTGATCGAGTTCTTCTTAACTTTTGTTTGCCGGCAGAGCATTCTTCTTTAAGGGGAAGCTTGTGGGTCACGATGCCAGTGTCTAATCCGGGCATATCTTGGTATGACCATGCAAACACATCATCATATTTGTGGATGAGTTGTATCAATCTTGTCTTCACGACATCTTGAAGTGCGGCGCCAACCCTTACTTCTCTCTTGTCTTCTTCTGTTCCCAGGTTGATAACTTCGACGTCCTCCTGGTGTGGTTGAATGACCTTCTCTTGTTGTCTGAGTAATCGGGCCAACTCTTCAGGGAGTTCATAATCTTCCCCCACTCTCTCTTCAGCTTGGTAGATCGGACAGTCAAAATCATTCCAGATCGTAGCAGTGTCATTATCAATGGTCTCGGTGGTGTCTCTGCATGTTATGATTTATGCAGTTTATTTAGAAAGTGCGTGCATAAAAATTGATGCCATTTTATTGTAATAGAAAAAATGAAAGGAAAGTGTAAGACCCCAATTTTGACCCTAAGATCCCTCATGGCATCATAACATTGCATTTGCATTGCCTGAAGGATCTTTAGCATCTTGGTTCCCTTTGCCTTTGGGTGGGACTCCTTGTGATTGGTTTGAGATCACCAAGCATGCTTGAATTATACATCATTATTTCTCTTACTTTTGTTTACTAACCAAAAGTACAAAAATGTGTCACTAACATCTTTTGTTTGAAGCTTGAGTATCATCCAAGACACTTTGTGGGTTCTATTTAGAGGATCAGTCAACACAAGGGAATGGCTTGAGATACTTCCAACAGGTTCAAATGGGGTTTATTCGTCAGTCAAAACGTTAATCTTGAAGGAGCAAAAGTTTGTTCATGAGCTGTCATGCTCGCTAGGCGAAACCCACATGTTAAAAAAAAAGAACGAAAAATAAATAAATAAATAAAATATAACAGAAATTTTTTGGACTTGGGCCTCTCTCATTTGAGCCCACAGGTCCACAAAAATCAGGTTATAAATTCAGAGTTTCAGTGAAACAAATTTTCATTCTATTCCTATTACCCTGGCAGGAAAAATATAGTGAGAGAAGAGCTAACAGAGTTCAGAGCAACCTCCGGACACTGAAGGGAACTCATCGGCAAAGAACCAGTTCTGCCTCTTATAAACCCTGAGGTTATTCTGCAAACCCCGGTGCAATCTGAAATTCTGGTATCAGATATAAGATGTCGAAGGTAATGTCACGACACTAATATTTGTTAATACACAATGGATAATCAAACAGAATTGTAAAGCAAATCACACAAGCAATTGTTAACCCAGTTCGGTGCAACTCACCTATGTATGGGGGCTTCCAAGCCAGGAAGGAAATTCACTATAATAGAATTAGTTCAAAGACTATCCGTACACTTCAACAAGTTACAGTCTTTCTCACCTTAATCTCTACCCGTGCAACTTCTACCTAAGCACTCTTAGATATGAGAACCCACTCACTTCCCTTACAATCACACACCCGTGATCTTAAACAACAATCCCTTGTGAAAAGAAAATACTTTTCAATTACAAACTCTTGATTTTACTTCACAGTTTCAATCAAGAAGATACACTCTTGATCTTGCTTCACAGCTTTGATCAAGAAGACAAATCAGTCCAATTCAATCATCAATGGATGACTTGAATGACCTACAGACACAAACCCTAGCTCTCTCTCTAAATTTCGCTCAGTCTTGCTTGTGTGTACAAACAGGTTTTCTAAGTCCCTTTTTATAGAAGCAATCTGCTGGACTTGGACAACTTGAAAACCCTAACTCTATTTTCCAATCAAATCTTTTTATATCAGCTGTATAGATCTCCTTGGAAAATAAGTAAATCTGGTTGAAATCCCTGATTGAATGCGCGAACTAGCCATATCTTCAATCAACCAATGATTGCCATTAATTGTGCAATCACAAAACACCAGACATTCATACTGAATGTTCTGTGTACAGGATGTCATAACATCGGGTCTGACATCCTGGAAAAATCCTGCATAATCCAATTTCCTTTTATAGCAGGTACAACCATATCAGATACCATGACATTGTGTATGTCATCTGAAACAATCCTGCATGAACATGTCTTCCATTAAGCTCCAGCAGGTACAACCAATATCAGAAGCCTTGTCATTGTATGTGGCATTCTGAAACAATCCTGCTTGCACATGTTCTTTAACTCCAGCAGGTACATAGGATATCTCATGTTAAGACATCACACATGACATCTTGTGAACACTCTTTGTTTTACCAAAATTGCTGCCAACACTTAGAATCAACAAACTCCCCCTTTGGCAAATTTTGGCTAAAACATATATCTGTCCTTTTTGTTCACAAGGCAAACTATCAGCAGTTAAACAACTTAACAATAGTTTAATCAGCAGCAGAAGCAAAACAATTACTAGCTATGGCTACTAGTAATACACATATGCACAAGGGTACTTCTCCTCCCCCTAAATCTGTGCAACAAAAACAAAATTACTAGTTATGGATGTAACTAGTAAGACACACAAATGCACAATGCACAAGGGTACTTCTTCTCCCCCTAAATCTGTGCATTCACCAAATAACAGCTACTGTAACTTCAGCACCTGTACCAGCCAGAATGTCATACTGACATCTGCTTTAACATCAGCACCTGTGCACCATATCAGACATCCTGTTTGACATCTGTAAACATATTGTAGTAGCACCTGTGCACTTCTTTCAATAATAGATGTACTTCTGTTCAGCCACATCCAACTTCCATATCAAGCACTTCTCCCCCTTTTTAGTCAAAATTGACCAAAGGTGACCAATCAGACAAAATAAATGTCTATTAGCCTAGCAGAGAAAGTTAAGACTGATGTTATAACATTAAGCATGTTAGAACAGAATATTCAGGAAGTACACACCATCATTATACACAGTAGAAAGCTGAGATAATGAACAAATTCAAGGAACTCTTTAAGAGCCCTAAATATTACATAACAGGCATCAAACGGACTGCCACAAAATACAAAAAAACATCAACCTTCCACTCAACACCAACTTCCACAATCTTCATTCTTTAACAAACTAGAGGAGGAACCATCAATCAGAGGATGAAGTATCATCTTCGCCTTCTTCTTCATCTTCAGAGCCATCAGAGCTTTCAGAGTTGTTACAGGACTGTGCTTTTGCATTATAGTCCTTACCAGTTTTTTCTATCTCCTCCTTTTCCAGGCTATAAATGAGAGTTTCCAGAGCTTTTTTTCTTGCTTTGGCCACATTTATACCATTCTCCAATTCCCTGCAGGTTTCTCTTAGCTGGTCAATTAGGTTCCCTTTAGATGCAAGTTCCCTTTTGGCAGATGTCATGACAACATCATTGACATGACTACCTTGAAAAAGCTTATAGTGAATTAATAGAGGGGTCTTCCTCCTGCTTGGAATATCACTAGCACTTAGGATTCTTGGGTGTTGACTCAGGATGATGCCACAAATGATGGAAGGGAATGCAATGGGCAACTTTACAGCATTGGTGGAGGCATGTCTGATGGTTTGATCAAACACAAACTTTCCAAAATCATAGTTTATCTGAGTTCCAATGGCATGAATGATCCTCCCAAGAGCAATGGAGATGGTAGATATGTGATTAGTGGGTACCCAATTTGCTGAGCCAATCTTGTGCAAGATGGCATACTTGACAGTTAGTTTACTTGCAGATAGGTGTTTCCTACTAGGCCATTCTTTAACTTGCCCAACTGTGATCATCCTACAAATCTCATTATCTATGGTCTCTAGATCTACCCCTCCACCAGTTCCTCTCCCTAGGAACTTGTTGATGATGGTTGGTGAAAGTTTCACATACTTACCCCTGACAACCACTTTGCAAACCTCCCTGCTGCTTTTTCCATAACTCTCCTCAGGAATGTTTACAATGAATTCTTTGACTAGCCCTTCATAGCATTGAGGCAGAGCAGTCACAGTTTTCATAAGCCCAACTGCCTTGATTAATTCCATTACTTCCTTCACTTCAACAGTCTCTTTCCCCAATTCTCTTTCAACCTATACCCTTCTTTGAGTAACAAACCTCCATCTGTCTGGATACTCAGCAGCTACTTTGTTGGAAGACTTTTTTACAGCCTTTCTTTTGTCAGAGGAGATGTCTGGGACATCGTCTTCGACATTCTCATTAGATTCAGAACTCTCACTCTCTTTCTTCTTCCTGACCTCTACTTTACTCCATGATTTGGAGGGACCTATTCCAGCAACCCTTTTTTCTTTTCTACCTTTCCTTATCTCAACCATACTCTTCCTTTTTCTCAGTCTATTAGCTACACTTGTTTTCACAAGATTGACCAGCGTGTCATCTTCTTCCTCAGACTTTTCTTCCTCAATGTACTGAGCAGTATTAGGGGACATACTGGAAGAGTTTTTTCCAAGAGAACATAGTCCCTCAATAACTACTTCCTTTTCTGTTTTAGATGAGTCATCATCTTTCTCAGTTTGGGTTTCCACCTCAGGAGAGGGGTCCCTTCTGGACAAAGGGGTAAAGATATCCTTGACTACATGCTCTTCATTCAGTATCCTAGTAACTAGGTTTCTTATTATTCGACCAGTAGAGTGCATGTCCTCTTTATCAAGAGATTTTTCTGGAGTGTTACCTTGCTTAGCTCCGGCCATGGAAGAGGAACCTTGGACGTCACCTGGTATCATACGCAGAGGAGTCACGTCCATCAAATCTTCATCTAAGAATTCCATGGAGGAGGTTCTTGTATGGAAGGGTTTTGAGCTTGATGTTGATGGATATTGAGACATGTTGTTGAACTTCTGAGAAGAGTTTTTTTTCCCTAGCAGAGGTTCTCTGAGAAGAATGATGAAGATAGAAAAAATTGTATTCAGGCAGGGCGTGCTAATGAAATACATGCTATTTCCAATACTAGGGGATGATTCATTATTAATGTGGCTTTTTCTTTTCATTGGGCAGACAATATTTTTCTTGCCTTTTCTACTCCACATTAATTGCCATATTTTCTCAAGAAGCCAAGCCCCTAATTTTCCCTTTTCATCTTTCAGTTGGAAATCATACAAATCCTTTGCAGTCCGGTTGGTTAGTTGAATTTCATGATGTAGAACTATGGGTTTGTTTTCCACATATTTTCTACATGAGTGATGAAAGAAAATAATGTACTTGGTCCAGCTGTGCTGAATATGATCTTTGGACATAGGTGTACCATACAGGTTGTCATAATACAATGTCATAACATCGAGTGTGACATTGTAGACAATTATCAGTATTTTCATCCACCCTGGTTGGGCATTGTTGCTTTCAACTGATATCTTATCTATCTCAATAGTCCCTTGTGTCTCTGTTCCAGCAAAGCTCTTACTATCTTCAGACTTCATACCACCAGTTATATGTTCAGATGTTTGGGCCATCATGACCTTCTCTTCTTTGAGGTTAGATCTTAGGTTTTGGTGTAACATCCTTGTCTGACATCTCGCAGATGTGCTTATCTTAGAGGGGTCATCCATTTGAGAGCTCCACATGTAGCAGTTGTTTTTGGTCCTGATTCCTTTCATAATCACTTTACTGTTTTTGTTAACAATCAAACATTCAGTTTTGGTGAAGATGATATTCAGGCCTTGATCCCCTAGCTGACTGATGCTTATCAGATTTGAAGTCAAGCCCTTGACCAATAGAATATTGTCAAGTTTAGGAGCTCCAGTACACTCAATCTTGCCTATCCCCTTTATTTCACCTTTAGCTCCATCACCAAAGGTTACATAGCTTAAGTCATGAGGGTGAAGATCAGTTATCAAGTCTGAGTTCCCAGTCATGTGTCTAGAGCATCCACTATCAAAGTACCACTCTTATTTGTGAGCCATTAGACTTGTAACATTAGTCTTAGGAACCCATTGCTTCTTGTTGATGGGCCTGTGATGTTTGGGTCTGGGTTGATAGTGAGTCTGTTGATGAACATGGCTAGGATGACCATACAGCTTATAACAGGAAGACCTAGAGTGTCCAACTTTCCCACAGAATTGACATCTCTATCTTTGGTGTTTGCCATCCTGCTGTTTTCTCTTCTGATGATGTTGATGAAAGGGGGTAGGGTAACCATACAGCTTATAGCAGAAGGGACTTGAGTGTCCAAATTTCCCACAATAATGACATCTCCATCTTTGGTGTTTGTCTTTCTGTTGTTCTTTCTTCTGATGGTGTGACATATGATGTGACATCTTGGAACTGCTCTTACTATTGCTGCATTTAGGTTTAGCTTGAGATTTGCAGCCAGTGTAACTACTTTCAGCATTGGTTTTATGGTACCCTATTCCAGATTTGACTCCTGTGATTTGTCCAGTTTGAAGAATCTTGTCTAAGGAGTCAGATCCATTGTTCAACATCCTTACATACTTGGTTGTCTCTTCTAGTTTTGAGTTTAAGAGCACAACTTCAGTTTTTAGCTTGAAGATGGTTTCCACATGTTCTGCTTTTTCTTTCTCCAGTTGAACTATCTTCTGGCTCTCAACTTGTTGATCTTCATCTAGTTTGACCTTTAGAGCCACAACTTCTGTTTTCAATTTGGAGATGGTTTCCAAGTATTCTACCTTCTCATTCTCAAGTTGAGTTGTGTCTTTCTTCTGTTTAAAGACTGCTTGTTCAGCTCTACACTTTTCTGACACAACTCTCTGTAGGTAGAGGCCAATTCCTCAAAGGTTACTTCACCATCACTAGAGTCTTCATCAGATCCCCATTTTCCTGTCAAAGCAGTCACAAGATTTGCAGCCTCCTCTGTATCACTCTCATCTGACCAGGTGGCAGCAAGACTCATCTTCTGCTTCTTGAGGTAGGTACCACATTCTGTTCTAATGTGTCCATACCCATCACATTCATAGCACTTTACTTCTTTTCCTTCTTTGGGCTTTTCTTCTGACCTTACTCTTCTTCCATTGCTGATGTCAGATGAGATGTTTTTGACATTTGCCTTGGATCTGACATCCATTTTCTGTAACAATCTGTTAAACTGTCTCCCCAGCATTGCAACTTCATTGTCCCACTCTTTATCCATATCTTGACTATTTTCCTCTTCTGTGTTGGATACAAAGGCAATGCTCTTGGTTTTCTTTTCAGTTCCCTCAATCAATCCCATCTCAAAGGTTTGAAGGGAGCCAATTAGCTCATCTACCCTCATGTTGGAGATGTATTGAGACTCTTCTATGGTAGTCACCTTCATTGCAAATCTCTTAGGGAGTGATTTGAGTATTTTTCTTACTAACTTTTCATCTGACATCTTCTCCCCCAAGGCTCCAGAGGCATTAGCAATCCCAAGGATACTCATGTGAAATTCATGAATGTTTTCATCTTCTTTCATCCTTAAGTTGTCAAACTTGGAGGTGAGCAGCTGAAGTATAGACATCTTTACCCTAGAGGTGCCTTCATGAGTGGTCTTGAGAATGTCCCAAGCCTCTTTGGCTACTTCACAGTTATTTATCAGCCTGAAAATATTCTTATCCACTCCATTGAAGATGGCATTCAAAGCTTTAGAATTTCCAAGGGCTAGGTCATCCTCATCCTTGGACCATTGTTCTTCAGGCTTTTTCTCAGCAGAGACTTCTCCTTCTTTAGTAACTACAGGATGCACCCAGCCTGTCAAGACAACTTTCCAAGCCTTGTTATCAAGGGATTTTAAAAAGGCTACCATTCTTGGTTTCCAATAGTCATAGTTAGAACCATCCAAAATTGGTGGCCTATGAACAGATCCTCCATCCCTCTCCATTGTACCAGAAAGTATTCTCCCTAGTTCTCACCCAGAGCCAGAGCAGGATGCCTGCTCTGATACCAATTGAAATTCTGGTATCAGATATAAGATGTCGAAGGTAATGTCACAACACTAATATCTGTTAATACACAATGGATAATCAAACAGAATTGTAAAGCAAATCACACAAGCAATTGTTAACCCAGTTCGGTGCAACTCACCTACGTCTGGGGGCTACCAAGCCAGGAAGGAAATTCACTATAATAGAATTAGTTCAAAGACTATCCGTACACTTCAACAAGTTACAGTCTTTCTAACCTAATCTCTACCCGTGCAACTTCTACCTAAGCACTCATAGGTATGAGAACCCACTCACTTCCCTTACAATCACACACCCGTGACTTAAACAACAATCCCTTCTGAAAAGAAAATACTTTTCAATTACAAACTCTTGATTTTACTTCACAGTTTCAATCAAGAAGACACACTCTTGATCTTGCTTCACAACTTTGATCAAGAAGACAAATCAGTCCAATTCAATCATCAATGGATGACTTGAATGACCTACAGACACAAACCCTAGCTCTCTCTCTAAATTTCGCTCAGTCTTGGTTGTGTGTACAAACAGGTTTTCTAAGTCCCTTTTTATAGAAGCAATCTGCTGGACTTGGACAACTTGAAAACCCTAACTCTATTTTCCAATCAAATCTTTTTATATCAGCTGTATAGATCTCCTTGGAAAATAAGTCAATCTGGTTGAAATCCATAATTGAATGCGCCAGCTAGCCATATCTTCAATCAACCAATGATTGCCATTAGTTATGCAATCACAAAACACCAGACATTCATACTGAATGTTCTGTGTACAGGATGTCATGACATCGGGTCTGACATCCTGGAAAAATCCTGCATAATCCAATTTCCTTTTATAGCAGGTACAACTATGAAAGGGGTTTTAGTCAGCTCGTCGAGGCGAACAAGATGATGCAAAGAGTTTAAACAGGAAAGGAAAAAAATTTATACTTGGTCGGAGTCCAATCGTCAGCGACGCCTTCTCCGCTATGTCTGAGATAAGGCTCTTTCTAATCTTGATCTCTCTCCGTCTTCCTCTTCGCTGTTCTTTTCTATTTTTTGAATGGTATTAATGGTTGTGCAAGTTATGAGCTCGTCTATTTTAGAGTTTCAGTGTGAAACTCTAATTTAGACCTGAAAACTTATGAGCTTTAATGAAAAGGTTCTTGGGATTTTTGGCAGAATAACGGTGTTCAAAAGAAAAAAATTCCAGATCCCCTTTCTCATCTCCTTTTATAGGAGAGTTCTCCTCTTGATATGGGTTGAAGTTTATTTAGATCTTACTTGGATTTTGTGAGCTGGTTGTTTGCTGTATTGGAATCAAACCGTTGTGGATCCCTGATTTCGTGGGGGGATTTACGAGTGGTATTACCACTGCTTGGTGATGGAATTTCCATCCTTCGCTCAATCCTCTTTTATGGTCCCCTGTGAAAATTATTCACTTAATTAAGTTATTTTAATTGTTTTCAGCTTTAAGCGCTTATGGTGGTGATGTTATACAAAAGTTTTGATTTAAGCTTTTATCTTTTTGCAGGTCACAATGGCAAAGCAACTCCAAGTGGGAAATATGGTCTGTTGTACCAGCTCCATAAGGGAGTTTGAATTAGGGTGTTTCGATTAGGTGAAAATATTCTAACATTAGGTATAGATTTACGTTGGTATTGTAATCTTGGTCAAGATTTGGTAATGAAGGTTGCGTTTACAATGGTAGTTTTGGAATAGTAATGTATTAGAAATCCCATAAGAAATTGTATCGTTCCTCGTATTCGTTTTATGTACACGGTTTTTATTTACGTACACAAACCTCTTTCGGTTAAGTTAATCAAATTGTAAACATTCTCCAATTGTAATCTAGTTTTAAAGAACTTAAACCAAAAAAGAGAAATAAGTGCGGCTTAGCATGAAACAAAGTAAACTATTAGATTTGCAAATTTGGACCGATTTTGTTGATCGAAGGTCAAACAATTATATAAAAAAATTGAATTCTATGCACATATGGGTCTTTAGACAATCGTCACGCAAAAATCAAAATCTAAAACTCGTTTATGAGACAATAAATTCGAATAATATTTCATATATGACTTAGGTTATTGAAATGAAATTTATTGCAAATGGACGTGTGAACCACGACTATGACTTAAACCAAAGATCCATGAACAAATAATGGAAAGATCGTGACCATACCATTGGCCGCATGTGGATAATACAAAACCCTTATGCCTTATCAGGAATCAATTAGAAACGAGTTAACATAAATCAACGGACATAAGATGAACAAACCACACGCTTGAAGTGATCAAATGAAATGTGCATAGATGAAGGAAAATAGGTGAAATCTCATGGGACCAAGAGCTTATACTAGAATCAATGGCCATGAACCAGTGAAAAACTCAAT
Source organism: Lathyrus oleraceus (assembly GCF_024323335.1). NCBI lineage: Eukaryota > Viridiplantae > Streptophyta > Magnoliopsida > Fabales > Fabaceae > Lathyrus > Lathyrus oleraceus. The sequence continues at coordinate 179,689,841 of NC_066585.1, forward strand.
CACCCTGTGTAACTGAAAACAAACTATGAAATATGAAGAACTTTAAGGTTTGAGGAGCCACCAAAAGAAGGCTTGATATGATTATGGTTGATGACATTTTGGCCAAATAAAGACCCCTATGTCTTGATTCTATGCATTGCAGCCTATGATTATGAATGCCTAATGGAAGTCCTCCTTTTTTACTACCCGACCAAAATCGGGGTGTGACAGCTGCCCCTATTTAATTACCTTGAACTAGAAAGTAAGAAAGACAACAGTCTTCGTACATTCGTGGTGAGAGATAATTAAATACTAAAAAGACCCGAATTTTGTCCTTATATGATAAAATTGGGAGGTTCCTGGTAAGGGAATGGTACCCCAACCATATATACGGTTCTCCGAGTATATGAGAGTAGCATCTCTAAAAATGAATGAGACTCTTCATATTGATGAAGCAGCATCCCAAACAGCAAAATGAGATTCTCTGTATCATATTGAAACAACATATTATATGATAGAATTAAGATATTCCGAATAGTGGAATGATACCTTAATTGAATCTAAGACTCTTCGAAGATACTTAGAGCAGTATCTTAGAAGAAATTGGAATGAGACTCTTCATATTGATGAAGCAGCATCTCAAACAGTAAAAAAATGAGGTTCTCTGTATCGAGTCGAAGCAACATCTTATCTGATAGAATTAGGATATTCCAGACCAAAGGAATGATGTATTAATTGAATCTAAGACTCTTCGAGGATACTAAAGCAGCATGTCTAAACAAATTTGGAATGAGACTCTTCATATTGATGAAGCAGCATCTCAAACAGCAAAAAATGAGATTCTCTGTATCGAGTCGAAGCAGTATCTTATCTGATAGAATTAAGATATTCCAGACCAAAGGAATGATGTCTTAATTGAATCTAAGACTCTTCGAGGATACTAGAGTAGAATCTCTAAAAAAATTGGAATGAGACTCTTCATATTGATGAAGAAACATCTCAAAAAAAAATGAGATTCTCTGTATCGAGTCGAAGCAGCATCTTATCTGATAGAATTAAGATGCTCTATAACAACCCAATTTTAGTAATGAATTCTTATATTATTATTATTATTATATTTTATTTAATTATTTGGAGTGTTAAGTAATTAATTGGTTGTTAGGTAGTATAATAATTTATTATATTAATTGAATTGTTGTATTAATTAATTATTTAGTTGTTATGAGATATAATTAAATAATTGAATTAATTAACTTGGTGTGCATATTGAGTAGTTTAATTATTTGAATTAAATAGAGACATTTAAATATTAGGTTTTATTGGGCCTAGTAATTAAATTAGATGGATCATGATTTAAGCCCAAATAGAATACTAATATAAATAGTAAGAGGAGAGGGAGAATAAGATTCATTTGATCATTTGACAACAATAGAGAAAGAGAAGAGGAAAAGTAAGGAGAAGAGGGGAAGAACAAGAGAGAAGCTAGGGTTTCCAGAAAATTGAAGAGGTAAGGGGGGAATCCTTATTATTATGGGTTAGTATGATTGGGTCAATGGGTAGAAACATGTTTAGGTTGAAATCCCTAATTTTCATGGTTTTGGAATGGTTAGGTCTTGATGAATATTCTCGATTTGTGATGATTTGATTGTGTTAAAACTGCAAGTTAATGTTATATACTTAAAGTATTATATGAGTTATAATTTTCTGAACGTTTGACTTTTTACCGAATCGAAATCGGAGGTCCGGAAGTCCTCCAACGATGAAAAACACAGAAAATTCTGCATTCTGTTTTTGTGTTAACCGGTTACCCACCGAGCGTTAACCGGTTACTTGCTTAAAAATCTGTTGATTTTGTTTTTGTGTTAACCGGTTAGCCACCGAGCGTTAACCAATTACTTGCTTAAAAATCTGTGATTCTGTTTTTATGTTAACTGGTTACCCACCGAGCGTTAACCGGTTGCTTGCTTGAAAATCTTCGCATGAAATTAATTATGTTTTATGGTAACTGGTTACCCACTGAGCGTTAACCGGTTACTTGCTGTGAAAAATGAAAAATTGAGATTTTACAAGTTGTAATCATCTTGGAATGAAATCTAATTGTGCATACTTGATAATTAGTTTATATATGGTGATATGTGGAATGTTAAGATAGTAGAGATGATCTTAATTGCCTATTTATGAATGATATACTGTTATGAATGTGTGTATGTACCATTGGTGGATAATTCATAGAGTTGAATTATGATGATATGTGGAATGTTAAGATGGTAGAGATGATCTTAATTGCATATGTGTTGGTATTTGTACATTCATTCATGGCATGGTCGGCTTCATGGTGGAAGCGGTGAAACTGTTGGTTCATATGGTATTAGACGTTGATCCTTGAATGGAAATAGGCGTAGCAGACGTTGATCCTTAATTAGAAATAGACGTAGTGTCTTGGATTCTAGATATTGAATCGGAAAGCGGTGGAACGTTGGGTCCATATAGACGTTGATCCTTAATTGGAAATAGGCGTAGTGGCTTTGATCTTGTCTGGATCGGAAGCGTGGCTTGGATTCTAGATATTGAATCGGAAAGCGGTGAAACGTTGGGTTCACATTGAGGTACCGCATGCATAGAGTCACATGTCTTGCATTGAGTCACATTAGAGTTAAGTGATAATTGAGTGTATGCAGTGTTGTGATTGTGATATGGTAATTGAATTTGGTGATATTTGGATACATAACTTGGCAAAATATGTGATTATGTGATAATTGTCGTTATGTGTATAGTTGGGAATATAGTATTGGATTTTAATATTGTACTCCTTGAGTTTGATGGATGTTTGAAACATGTGAAATAAATGTTGGTTAATATTATTTACATGGTTATATGAAGTGTGATGGATTCCTTTAATTGTTGATTTAATCATTGTGCCTTATTATACTTTTTCATAATGATTTGAATTCTCACCCTTTCTGTTTAAATGTTGCCTTTACATGGGCATCGTGCATATACTCAAGAGTAGTATTGCTAAAGTAAGTGTACGGTAGCTCGCTCGAGCTTTAGCTGGAGAGTTTTCGTGTTTCAGTTTAGAGACTAAGTAGTGAGTCAATGCTCTGGTCATGTAACACTGGGTAGATTAGATGTATTGAACTAATATCTTATTTGGATATGCATTACGTTATTACTTGTTTTATTTTATCTTGATGTGATTGTTGAGAGATGATCATGGTATGTGACATGGATCATTTTATGAAATACATGAGTATTCATTATTTTCCGCTGCGAACGCATATTCTTGAATATTCATGATAATGGAAATGTGTTATTTTAAATGACCAGGTGTATTATATATTGATTATGAATGATGTTGTTTTTTGAAAGCTTTTAGTTTTTGAAAACGTTGATGTGACGCCCTTTTGTTTATATGCGTGCTTATTTACTCTGATTATATGTTAAGTATTTTGGGATAGAAAAGGGGTGTTACATTAGTGGTATCAGAGCATGGTCGACCAGTTGGTCAATAGTCATTAGGGTTTTCCATCCCGTAGTATTTGATTTGTGTATCTGACACGATCGATACTGTTTGTTTGGTTCTTCGGGTTGTTCAGGACGATGGTTGCAGGTAGGAATCACGATGAAATTGTTGAGGCGCTGAGGATGTTGGCTGAATCCATGGGTCAAATCCATCAAGCGAATGCTAGTAACCGAAATGGAGATGATGATGAGTTCCGTGCTTTGGGGAGATTCCAGCGGAACAATCCGCTTGTCTTTGAGGGTGAGCATGCACCTGATAAAGCTCAAGCTTGGCTGAAGGAAATTGAGAAGATCTTCAGAGTCATGAACTGTATTGATGCTCAGAAGGTGTAGTTTGGTACCCATATGCTTGAGAAGGAAGCTGAAGATTGGTGGAATAACACTCTTCAGAGGTTCGAAGAAGACAACATTGAGGTTACTTGGGCTCTTTTCCGTGATGTCTTCTTGGAGAACTATTTTCCGGAAGATTGTCGTGGGAAGAAAGAGGTGGAGTTCCTTGAATTGAAGCAAGGAAATGGTACGGTTGCGGAATATGCTGCTAGATTTCAGGAGCTTATCAAGTATTGTTCTCATTACAATACTGCTAATGCTGAGAGATCTAAATGCTTGAAGTTTGTGAATGGCTTGAGACATGATATCAAGAAGGCCATTGGTTACCAATAGATTACTCGTTTTACGGAGTTGGTTAACAAGAGTCAGATTTATGATAAGGATAATAGGGAGAGTGCTTCTGTCTACAAGAGTTTGAAGGGGAAAAACCAAGATCGTGGGAAGCCGTATGATGACAAGAGGAGACAATCTGGTTTTGGAAAGAAGCCAAGTGAGGGAGGATCTTCTACTCCACTTAAGTGTTTCAAATGTGGCGTTGAAGGTCATCGTGCTATTGATTGTAGTAGGGATCCTGTGAAGTGTTTCAATTGTGGCAAGAGTGGTCACAGAGCAAACAATTGTGGAGTTGGTTCGAGCGTGACTTGTTTCAATTATGGTGAGAAAGGTCAGATTAGTACCAAATGCGATAAGCCGAAGAAGGAGCAAGCGAAGGGAAAGGTGTTTGCATTGTCTAGTGCGGAGCCCACTACCGATGATAGGCTAATCCAAGGTACGTGCTTTATTAATGGTACACCTTTAACTGCCATTATTGATACCGGTGCAACACATTCTTTCATTTCTTTGGATTATGCTAAGATACTGAATCTTATATTATCTGATATGCATAGAAGTATGGTTATTGATACACCTGCTATGGGTTCTGTTTCTACTTCCTATGCATGTCTGAATTGTCCGTTGAGTATCTTTGGTAGGGATTTTGGAATTGATTTAATTTGTATTCCTTTAGAGCAACTGGATGTGATTTTGGGTATGAATTGGTTAGAAGTTAATCGGGTGTATATCAACTGTTTCGAGAAGAAGGTTATTTTTCCTGAGGTTGGTGCTAAGGAAGATTGGTGTGTGTCTGCTAAGCAAGTTGATGAATTGGTGCAAGATGGTGTTGAGTTGTTTATGTTGTTGGCAACATTGGATATTCGTGAGAAAAGGACGATTGAAGAATTGCCAATAGTTTGTGAGTTTGCGGAGGTATTTCCGGAAGATATAAGTGATTTACCGCCGGAACGTGAGGTTGAGTTTTCGATTGATTTAGTTCCTGGAACTAGTCTTGTATCGATTGCTCCCTATAGAATGTTTGCTTCTGAGTTGAAAGAGTTGAAGAGTCAACTTGAAGACTAGCTTGAGAAAAGGTTTATTCGTCCTAGTGTGTCGCTGTGGGGTGCACCTGTTCTGTTGGTCAAGAAAAAAGAAGGTTCTATGAGATTATGTGTTGATTATAGACAACTGAACAAAGTGACGATTAAGAACAAGTATCCACTTCCGAGGATTGACGATCTGATGGATCAGCTGGTTGGAGCTTGTGTGTTTAGCAAAATTGATTTAAGGTATGGGTATCATCAGATTCGTGTAAAGGCTGAGGATATTCAAAAGACTGCTTTTAGGACAAGGTACGATCACTACGAGTACTCAGTGATGCCTTTTGGTGTGACTAATGCACCTGGTGTATTTATGGAGTATATGAATAGAATTTTTCATGATTATCTGGATAAGTTTGTGGTTGTGTTCATCGATGATATATTGATTTATTCCAAGAGTAAAGAGGATCATGCCGAACATTTGAAGGTTGTGTTATCGGTGTTGAAAGAGAGGAAGTTGTTTGCTAAACTCTCTAAATGTGAGTTTTGGTTGAGTGAAGTAAGTTTTCTTGGACATGTGATTTCGAGTGGTGGTATTTCTGTGGATCCTACGAAGATTGAAGTTGTATCTCAATGGGAAGCTCCTAAGTCTGTTGCTGAGATTCGAAGTTTCCTTGGTTTGGCTGGTTATTATAGGAAGTTCATTGAAGGATTTTCTATGTTGTCGTTACCATTGGCGCAGTTGAATAGGAAAGGTAAAGCTTTCATTTGGACTTCGCAGTGTGAAGCAAATTTTCAAGAGCTTAAGAGAAGATTGACTACGGCTCCTATTTTGATTTTACCGGATCCGTTAGAAACTTTCGTGGTGTATTGTGATGCTTCTTTGTTGGGTTTGGGAGGTGTTTTGATGCAAAAAGGGCAAGTAATAGCTTATGCTTCAAGGAAACTTAAAGTTCACAAGAGGAATTATCCGACGCATGATTTAGAGTTGGCCACCGTTGTGTTTGTGTTGAATCTTTGGAGACATTATTTGTTTGGATCGCGATTTGACGTGTTTAGTGATCACAAGAGTTTGAAGTACTTGTTCGATCAGAAGGAATTGAACATGAGGCAAAGGAGATGGTTGGAATTCTTGAAAGATTATGATTTTGGTTTGAATTATCATCCTGGAAAGGCGAATGTTGTAGCCGATGCATTGAGTAGGAAGTCATTGCACATGTCCATGTTGATGATTCGAGAGTTAGAATTGTTGGAGCAATTTAGAGATCTGAGTTTTGTTTGTGAAGCGACGTCTTCGTGTGTTAAGCTTGGGATGTTGAAGCTTACGTGTGGCATTCTTGACGAGATTAGAGAAGGTCAGAAGTCAGATTTGAAATTAGTCGATGTTATGACATTGATTAATCAAGGAAAAGGCAGTGACTTTCGGATTGATGAGAATGGTATCATGAGGTGTCGTGATCGAGTTTGTGTTCCGGATGTTGCGGATTTGAGAAAGAGGATTCTTGAGGAAGGGCATAGAAGTGGTTTGAGTATTCATCCTGGTGCTTCTAAAATGTATCAAGACTTGAGAAAGATGTTTTGGTGGCAAGGTATGAAGAAGGATGTAGCGGAATTTGTGTATTCGTGTTTGACTTGTCAAAAGTCAAAGATTGAACATCAAAAGTCGTCTGGTTTGATGCAACCGTTATCTATTCCCGAGTGGAAGTGGGATAGTATCTCTATGGATTTTGTTTCGGGCTTGCCGAGAACATTGAGTAATTGTGAGGCGATTTGGGTCGTTGTGGACAGGTTGACGAAATATGCTCATTTTATTCCGATGAGGATGGATTATTCGATGGAGAGACTTGCTAAGTTGTACATCGAGAGGATTGTGTGTTTGCATGGTATTCCGTCGAGCATTGTTTCGGATAGAGATCTGAGGTTCACTTCGAGATTTTGGGAAGGTTTGCAAAGTGCTTTGGGTACGAAGTTGCATTTGAGTTCGGCATGTCATCCGCAAACTGATGGTCAGACGGAGAGGACTATTCAGTCACTTGAAGATCTTTTGAGGTCTTGTGTTTTGGAACAAGGAGGAAATTGGGATAGTTTCTTGCCTTTGATTGAGTTTACGTATAACAACAGTTTCCATTCGAGTATTGGAATGGTACCTTTTGAGGCTCTTTATGGTAGAAGGTGTAGAACTCCTTTGTGTTGGTACGAATCGGGAGAGAGTGTTGTGGTTGGACCCGAGTTGATTCAAGAGACTACGGATAAGATTAAGATGATTCAAGAGAAGATGAAGGCTTCTCAGAGTCGTCAAAAGAGTTATCATGATAAGAGGAGGAAAGCTCTTGAGTTTGAGAAGGATGAGCATGTGTTTCTTCGAGTTACCCCAATAACGGGTGTTGGTAGAGCTTTGAAGTCGCGTAAGTTGACGCCGTGTTTCATTGATCCTTATCAGATTTCCGAGAGGGTAGGTGAAGTGGCATATCGGATTGCATTACCACCATCACTTTCTAATCTTCATGATGTGTTCCATGTGTCTCAATTGAGGAGGTACATTGCGGATCCATCGCATGTTGTTCCATTAGATGATGTTCAAGTGCGGGATAATTTGACGGCCGATACATCACCTATGCGAATTGAAGATCGGGAAGTGAAGAAGCTTTGTGGTAAGGAGATTGCTTTGGTGAAGGTGATATGGGACGGAGTCGCCAATGGCAATATTACTTGGGAACTCGAGAATAAGATGAAGGAATCGTATCCGGAGTTGTTTGTTTGAGGTAAATTTTCGAGGCCGAAAATCTTTTAAGTGGGGGAGAGTTGTAACAACCCAATTTTAGTAATTAATTCTTATATTATTATTATTATTATATTTTATTTAATTATTTGGAGTGTTAAGTAATTAATTGGTTGTTAGGTAGTATAATAATTGATTATATTAATTGAATTGGTGTATTAATTAATTATTTAGTTGTTATGAGATATAATTAAATAATTGAATTAATTAACTTGGTGTGCATATTGAATAGTTTAATTATTTGAATTAAATAGCGACATTTAAATATTAGGTTTTATTTGGCCTAGTAATTAAATTAGATGGATCATGATTTAAGCCCAAATAGAATACTAATATAAATAGTAAGAGGAGAGGGAGAATAAGATTTATTTGATCATTTGACAACAATAGAGAAAGAGAAGAGAAAAGTAAGGAGAAGAGGGGAAGAACAAGAGAGAAGCTAGGGTTTCCAGAAAATTGAAGAGGTAAGGGGGGAATCCTTATTATTATGGGTTAGTATGATTGGGTCAATGGGTAGAAACATGTTTAGGTTGAAATCCCTAATTTTCATGGTTTTGGAATGGTTAGGTCTTGATGAATATTCTCGATTTGTGATGATTTGATTGTGTTAAAACTACAAATTAATGTTATATACTTAGAGTATTATATGAGTTATAATTTTCTGAATGTTTGGCTTTTTACGGAATCGAAATCGGAGGTCCGGAAGTCCTCGAACGATGAAAAACGCAGAAAATTCTGCATTCTGTTTTTGTGTTAACCGGTTACCCACCGAGCGTTAACCGGTTACTTGCTTAAAAATCTATTGATTTTGTTTTTGTGTTAACAGGTTACCCACCGAGCGTTAACCGATTACTTGCTTAAAAATCTGTGATTCTGTTTTTATGTTAACCGGTTACCCACCGAGCGTTAACTGGTTACTTGCTTGAAAATCTGCACAGGAAATTAATTTTGTTTTATGTTAATCGGTTACCCACCGAGCGTTAACCGGTTACTTGTTGTGAAAAATGAAAAATGAGATTTTAAAAGTTGTGATCATCTTTGAATGAAATCTAATTATGCATACTTGATAATTAGTTTATATATGGTGATATGTGGAATGTTAAGATAGTAGATATGATCTTAATTGCCTATTTATGAATGATATATTTTTATGAATGTGTATATGTACCATTGGTGGATAATTCATAGAGTTGAATTATGATGATATATGGAATGTTAAGATGGTAGAGATGATCTTAATTGCATATGTGTTGGTATTTGTACATTCATTCATGGCATGGTCGACTTCATGGTGGAAGCAATGAAACTGTGGGTTCACATGGTATTAGACATTGATCCTTGAATGGAAATAGGCGTAGCAGATGTTGATCCTTATTTGGAAATAGACGTAGTGGCTTGGATTCTAGATATTGAATCGGAAAGCGGTGGAACGTTGGGTCCATATAGACGTTGATCCTTAATTGGAAATAGGCGTAGTGGCTTTGATCTTGTCCGGATCGGAAGCGTGGCTTGAATTTTAGATATTGAATCGGAAAGCGGTGAAACATTGGGTTCACATTGAGGTACCGCATGCATAGAGTCACATGTCTTGTATTGAGTCACATTAGAGTTAAGTGATAATTGAGTGTATGCAGTGTTGTGATTGTGATATGGTAATTGAATTTGGTGATATTTGGATACATAACTTGGCAAAATATGTGATTATGTGATAATTATCGTTATGTGTATAGTTGGGAATATAGTATTGGATTTTAATATTGTACTCCTTGAGTTTTGATGGATGTTTGAAATATGTGAAATAAATGTTGGTTAATATTATTTACATGGTTATATGAAGTGTGATGGATTCCTTTAATTGTTGATTTAATCATTGTGCCTTATTATACTTTTTCATAATGATTTGAATTCTCACCCTTTCTGTTTGAATGTTGCCTTTACATGGGCATCGTGCAGATACTCAAGAGTAGTATTGCTAAAGTAAGTGGACGGTAGCTCGCTCGAGCTTTAGCTGGAGAGTTTCCGTGTTTCAGTTTAGAGACTAAGGAGTGAGTCAATGCTCTGGTCATGTAACACTGGGTAGATTAGATGTATTGAACTAATATCTTATTTGGATATGCATTACGTTATTACTTGTTTTATTTTATCTTGATGTGATTGTTGAGAGATGATCATGGTATGGGACATGGATCATTTTATGAAATACATGAGTATTCATTATTTTCCGCTGCGAACGCATATTCTTGAATATTCATGATAATGGAAATGTGTTATTTTAAATGACCAGGTGTATTATATATTGATTATGAATGATGTTGTTTTTTGAAAGCTTTTAGTTTTTGAAAACATCGATGTGACGCCCTTTTGTTTATATGCGTGCTTATTTACTTGATTATATGTTAAGTATTTTGGGATAGAAAAAGGGGTGTTACATATTCCAAACCAAAGGAATGATGTCTTAATTGAATCTAAGACTCTTCGAGGATACTAGAGCAGTATCTCTAAACAAATTTGGAATGAGACTCTTCATATTGATGAAGTAGCATCTCAAACAACAAAAAATGAGATTCTCTGTATCGAGTCGAAGAAGCATCTTATCTGATAGAATTAAGATATTCCAGACCAAAGGAATGATGTCTTAATTGAATCTAAGACTCTTCGAGGATATTAGAGCAGTATCTCAAAACAAATTTGGAATGAGACTCTTCATATTGATGAAGTAGCATCTCAAACAGCAAAAAATGAGATTCTCTGTATCGAGTCGAAGCAGCATCTTATCTGAAAGAATTAAGATATTACAGACCAAAGGAATGATGTCTTAATTGAATATAAGACTCTTCGAGGATACTGGAGCAGTATCTCTAAAGAAATTAATGAGACTCTTCATATTGATAAAGCAACATCTCAAACAGAGAAATGAGATTCTTCAGATAAATGAAATAGTATCTCAAATGTTCGTCTGTTGGGGGTAAATATTTTTAGAAAGGACTCCTTTTGGAGGAGATTTACTAGAGATGCTCTACAGGGGAAAAAACTCATAAGAGACTTTATAGGGTAACCTCTGCTTGGGGAGAAATGATAGCAAAGAAAATGCTGGGAATATCACTATCAACCATAATGTTGAAGAATAGCTAGCGGAGAAATAATTCCACAAGCCCATGCAGGATAATAACTCCGTTGAATTGGATGAAGAAAGTCCGAGATACACCTGAATAACCCCGAATCTTGATATTTGTTATGTTTTTTCTTGTTGCATGATGCACCATTTTGGGTGGCAATACTATGCATGGGGTGATGCATGAGATGCATTCAAGTATGCAATTGCTGGGGATATTTGGTTGTGCATACAGGAATGGGAATCGTATAAGGCTATGCATATGTATGCCAATGATTGGTATGATTATTTCTTGGTGAATTTTCCTATTTGGTAAGAAGATTATGTATGTAATTGATGCACATGGCGCATGTGATGTATGCGGGTATGCAAATGGGTAGTTGGGTTATGCCCCGGTTAAGGCGTTTTTGCTTTGGGGAATGATGCCAATAGTGTGGACTTTTGTTATCGGGGTGACCAATGGAGATCAAGTTTTGATGCCCCACTAGGTAATTTTGGGAATATGTTTGGGTCGCTCCAAGCTATTGAAGGGTTCAGACTTTTCAACACGCGATACTTCAACCACAATTTATTAATATTTTTGCTGGAAATGCACTGGAGACTTGCCCTGGTTTGGCTATACCATGAGTATATCTATGAGAGGTATTTGATTAGCAATTGAAACATACATAGGTGTCTGCAAACGGCTATACACCTCCATAAAGAATAGGAACAAACTTGGGGGCTATGAGATTTACCCTTTTACTATTTCAAAAGTAATTTTATCACTTCATTCAATTATGTGTCTTTATTTTCTCAAAAATCTTTAAGAGTGATGTTTATAAAAAATAAAGGTGTTTTGCAAACAAACAGATAAAATACAAAATAATTTTGGGCATAACTTTTGCCGAGAAAATTTCTCTTTTATTGATTTGACCCTTGAATGGGCGATTGTACATAAAGATGCAATTCCTAAATGAGGTAATTGATGTGCATAGAAATAAGACGACAATGAAATTGAGTTCCTATTGAGTCTCCACACTGCCATGATCCTTATGTCTTTGATAGTCTGAGTACGTTGCTTTGGAAAAAAGTCAGGTAGATTGATTCTTTATCCTCGAGGGACATGCTAGCTTCCTGAAAGTACAGTTCTTTGCCTTGGAATTAATCCCTAACTTTTGCCTGGACCTCCCTTTCGGGTTTCCGATCCACTGGGATACCCATTTTTGCCTTAGCCGCCCTTTCAGGTTTTCAACTCAACGGGTCAATCCTTTTTTATTTTTATCCCTAATTTTTGCCTGGATCGCCCTTTCGGGTTTTCGATCCACCGAGATAGCCATTTTTGCCTAAATCTCCCTTTTAGGTTTTCGATTTAGCGACTTTTATTATTCCATTTTTTTAGGCAAAGTACTTTTTAACAGCATCAACATTGGTGGGAAGTGGCAATTCATCAACGTCCATAGTTGCCAAGATCAGAGCGCCTCCGAAAAAACTCTAACTACCACAAATGGACCTTCATAATTTGGTGTCCATTTCCCCCTGGAGTCCTTGTGAATGGGCAAGATTTTCTTCAGCACCAAATCCCCCTCTTGAAACACCCTAGGACGAACTTTCTTGTCAAATGCCTTCTTAAGACGCCTCTGATAGAGTTGACCGTGACCTAACGCTTTCAAGCGTTTCTCCTCAATAAGGTTGAGCTCGTCGAACCTTGATTGAACCCATTCTGCCTCGTCTAACTTAGCCTCCATCAATACTCTCATCGAGAGAATTTCTACTTCTATAGGGAGAATTGCTTCCATGCCGTATACTAAGGAATAAGGGGTTGCCCCTGTTGAAGTTCGTACCGACGTACGATAACCGTGTAACGCAAAAGGTAACATCTCATGCCAATCCTTGTACGTGACAACCATCTTTTGGATGATTTTCTTAATATTTTTGTTCGCAGCTTCAACAGCCCCATTCATCTTAGGTCGATATGGTGATGAGTTGTGATGCTCGATCTTGAACGTTGTGCACAACTCCTCCATGGTCTTGTTGTTGAGATTGGACCCGTTATCAGTGATGATTTTGTTGGGAATCCCATATCGACATATGATGTTATTTTTTAAGAAACGAGTGACTACGTGCTTCGTGACATTCGCATAAGATGCGACTTCAACCCATTTGGTAAAGTAGTCTATGGTCACCAAGATAAATCTATGTCCATTAGATGATTCGGGTTCTATCATCTCGATCATGTCGATTCCCCGCATAGAGAAAGGCCAAGGTGATGCTATAACGTTCAGCGGGGTAGGCGGTACATGTACTTTGTCAGCATAGATTTGGCATTTGTAGCATGTTCTGGTGTAATGTTAACAGTCAGCTTCCATCGTTAACTAGTAGTACCCCTCCCTTAGGATTTTCTTTTCCATGGTGTGCCCATTTGCGTGTGTGCCGAAGGACCCTTCGTGTATGTCCTTCATAAGTTGATTAGCTTCATGTTTGTCCACACACCTCAACAAAACCATGTCATAATTCTGCTTGTACAATACCTCCCCATTCAAAAGGAACTTCGATGCCAACCTCCGGAGGGTCCTTTTATCCAGACTAGAGGCCTCTGTCGGGTATTCCCTCTTCTCTAGATACTGTTTGATGTCAAAGAACCAGGGTTTACCATCTGGCTCTTCTGTTGTCGTCAGGCAATGCGCGGTTTCATCAAAATGCCTAATTTCAATGTGAGGCTGATGGTTGGGTCATATTAACTTGTACATGGAAGCCAAGGTTGCTAAGGCATCGACCATCTGATTCTCTTCTCGAGGAATATGAGAGAAAGTGATTTTGTCGAATTTTTGGAGTAACTTCATCATGTAATCCCAATATGGAATTAGGTTAGCATGTCTTGTTTCCCGACCACCTCTAATATGATGTATCACTAAAGCGGAATCCCCGAATACTTCCAGCACCTTGATCTTCAACTCGATAGCTTCTTCCAACCCTAGTATGCAAGCTTCATACTCGGCCATGTTATTGGTGCAAGTGAAACAAAGCTTTGCGGTGAACGGCAGATGGAAATTCTTGGGAGACATCAACACTGCCCCAATTCCATGACCTATTGCATCTGAAGCTCCATCGAACATGAGAGTCCAACCTGCTTTTGGCTCAAGACTTTCCTCTAGTTCGGAGTCTTCAGTATCCTTAACAGCCATAATGTCCTCATTTGGGAAGTCAAACTTCAAAGGTTGGTAATCCTCTAGCGGTTGGTGAGCAAGATGGTCTGCTAATACGCTTCCTTTGATTGCCTTTTGTGCAACATACTGAATATCATATTCTGATAACAACATCTGCCATCGGGCAATCCTACCGGTAAGAGCTGGTTTCTCGAATATGTACTTGATGGGATCCATTTTAGATACCAACCAAGTCGTGTGAGTTAGCATGTACTGCCTAAGACGCTTAGCGGCCCATGCGAGTGCACAACAAGTCTTCTCGAGTAATGAATATCTGGTCCCGCAATCATTAAACTTCTTGCTCAAATAATATATGGCATGCTCTTTTCTACCAGTCTCATCTTGTTGTCCCAATACACAACCCATGGACTCGTCGAGCACTGTTAAATACATGATGAGAGGTCTCCCCTCAGCAGGGGGCATCAGAATTGGCGGCTCTTGTAAGTATTCTTTGATTTTATCGAAGGCTGTTTGGAAGTCGTCATTCCACTCTATGCCTTGATTCTTCCTTAGAAGCTTGAATATTGGTTTACATGTGGCAGTAAGGTGAGAGATAAACCTGGCGATGTAATTCAGTCTTCCTAAGAAACCGCGAACTTCCTTCTCAGTCCTCGGTGCAGGCATGTTCTGAATGGCTCGAACCTTGTCGGGATCTACTTCAATTCCCTTTTGGCTTACAATAAAGCCTAAAAGCTTCCCAGATCGAACCCCAAATGTGCATTTGTTAGGATTAAGTCTCAACCTAAACTTCCTTAAACGAGCAAACAGTTTCTCCACGTTAGTGATGTGCTCTTCTTCTGTCTGGGATTTGGCAATCATGTCGTCAACATACACCTCAATCTCTTTATGAATCATGTCAAGAAAGAGAGTCACCATAGCACGTTGATATGTTGCCCCAACGTTCTTTAATCCAAATGGCATCACTTTGTAACAAAAAGTGCCCCAAGGGGTAATGAACGTGGTCTTCTCCATGTCCTCGGAATCCATTTTAATTTGGTTGTATCCAGAGAAGCCGCCCATAAAGGAAAATACAGAGAACTGAGTTGTATTATCCACCAATACATCAATATGAGGTAATGGGAAATCGTCTTTGGGACTAGCTCTGTTTAAGTCTCGGTAGTCTACGCATATGCGGACTTTCCCATCTTTCTTCGGCACCGGTACAATGTTGGCAACCCATTGTGGGTACTTTGCGACTTCCAGGAAACCGGTGTCAAACTGCTTTCTCACCTCTTCTCTGATCTTGAGAGCCATATCTGATCGAGTTCTTCTTAACTTTTGTTTGCCGGCAGAGCATTCTTCTTTAAGGGGAAGCTTGTGGGTCACGATGCCAGTGTCTAATCCGGGCATATCTTGGTATGACCATGCAAACACATCATCATATTTGTGGATGAGCTGTATCAATCTTGTCTTCACGACATCTTGAAGTGCGGCGCCAACCCTTACTTCTCTCTTGTCTTCTTCTGTTCCCAGGTTGATAACTTCGACGTCCTCCTGGTGTGGTTGAATGACCTTCTCTTGTTGTCTGAGTAATCGGGCCAACTCTTCAGGGAGTTCATAATCTTCCCCCACTCTCTCTTCAGCTTGGTAGATCGGACAGTCAAAATTATTCCAGATCGTAGCAGTGTCGTTATCAATGGTCTCGGTGGTGTCTCTGCATGTTATGATTTATGCAGTTTATTTAGAAAGTGCGTGCATAAAAATTGATGCCATTTTATTGTAATAGAAAAAATGAAAGGAAAGTGTAAGACCCCAATTTTGACCCTAAGATCCCTCATGGCATCATAACATTGCATTTGCATTGCCTCAAGGATCTTTAGCATCTTGGTTCCCTTTGCCTTTGGGTGGGACTCCTTGTGATTGGTTTGAGATCACCAAGCATGCTTGAATTATACATCATTGTTTCTCTTACTTTTGTTTACTAACCAAAAGCACAAAAATGTGTCACTAACATCTTTTGTTTGAAGCTTGAGTATCATCCAAGACACCTTGTGGGTTCTATTTAGAGGATCAGTCAACACAAGGGAATGGCTTGAGATACTTCCAACAGGTTCAAATGGGGTTTATTCGTCAGTCAAAACGTTAATCTTGAAGGAGCAAAAGTTTGTTCATGAGCTGTCATGCTCGCTAGGCGAAACCCACATGTTAAAAAAAAAGAACGAAAAATAAATAAATAAATAAAATATAACAGAAATTTTTTGGACTTGGGCCTCTCTCATTTGAGCCCACAGGTCCACAAAAATCAGGTTATAAATTCAGAGTTTCAGTGAAACAAATTTTCATTCTATTCCTATTACCCTGGCAGGAAAAATATAGTGAGAGAAGAGCTAACAGAGGTCAGAGCAACCTCCGGACACTGAAGGGAACTCATCGGCAAAGAACCAGTTCTGCCTCTTATAAACCTTGAGGTTATTCTGCAAACCCCGGTGCAATCTGAAATTCTGGTATCAGATATAAGATGTCGAAGGTAATGTCACGACACTAATATTTGTTAATACACAATGGATAATCAAACAGAATTGTAAAGCAAATCACACAAGCAATTGTTAACCCAGTTCGGTGCAACTCACCTATGTATGGGGGCTTCCAAGCCAGGAAGGAAATTCACTATAATAGAATTAGTTCAAAGACTATCCGTACACTTCAACAAGTTACAGTCTTTCTCACCTAATCTCTACCCGTGCAACTTCTACCTAAGCACTCTTAGATATGAGAACCCACTCACTTCCCTTACAATCACACACCCGTGATCTTAAACAACAATCCCTTGTGAAAAGAAAATACTTTTCAATTACAAACTCTTGATTTTACTTCACAGTTTCAATCAAGAAGACACACTCTTGATCTTGCTTCACAGCTTTGATCAAGAAGACAAATCAGTCCAATTCAATCATCAATGGATGACTTGAATGACCTACAGACACAAACCCTAGCTCTCTCTCTAAATTTCGCTCAGTCTTGCTTGTGTGTACAAACAGGTTTTCTAAGTCCCTTTTTATAGAAGCAATCTGCTGGACTTGGACAACTTGAAAACCCTAACTCTATTTTCCAATCAAATCTTTTTATATCAGCTGTATAGATCTCCTTGGAAAATAAGTAAATCTGGTTGAAATCCCTGATTGAATGCGCGAACTAGCCATATCTTCAATCAACCAATGATTGCCATTAATTGTGCAATCACAAAACACCAGACATTCATACTGAATGTTCTGTGTACAGGATGTCATAACATCGGGTCTGACATCCTGGAAAAATCCTGCATAATCCAATTTCCTTTTATAGCAGGTACAACCATATCAGATACCATGACATTGTGTATGTCATCTGAAACAATCCTGCATGAACATGTCTTCCATTAAGCTCCAGCAGGTACAACCAATATCAGAAGCCTTGTCATTGTATGTGGCATTCTGAAACAATCCTGCTTGCACATGTTCTTTAACTCCAGCAGGTACATAGGATATCTCATGTTAAGACATCACACATGACATCTTGTGAACACTCTTTGTTTTACCAAAATTGCTGCCAACACTTAGAATCAACAAACTCCCCCTTTGGCAAATTTTGGCTAAAACATATATCTGTCCTTTTTGTTCACAAGGCAAACTATCAGCAGTTAAACAACTTAACAGTAGTTTAATCAGCAGCAGAAGCAAAACAATTACTAGCTATGGCTACTAGTAATACACATATGCACAAGGGTAACTATCTCTCCCACGCAAGGACTTCTCCTATCTTCTTACTTCTCCTCCCCCTAAATCTGTGCAACAACAACAAAATTACTAGTTATGGATGTAACTAGTAAGACACACAAATGCACAATGCACAAGGGTACTTCTTCTCCCCCTAAATTGTGCATTCACCAAATAACAGCTACTGTAACTTCAGCACCTGTACCAGCCAGAATGTCATACTGACATCTGCTTTAACATCAGCACCTGTGCACCATATCAGACATCCTGTTTGACATCTGTAAACATATTGTAGTAGCACCTGTGCACTTCTTTCAATAATAGATGTACTTCTGTTCAGCCACATCCAACTTCCATATCAAGCACTTCTCCCCCTTTTTAGTCAAAATTGACCAAAGGTGACCAATCAGACAAAATAAATGTCTATTAGCCTAGCAGAGAAAGTTAAGACTGATGTTATAACATTAAGCATGTTAGAACAGAATATTCAGGAAGTACACACCATCATTATACACAGTAGAAAGCTGAGATAATGAACAAATTCAAGGAACTCTTTAAGAGCCCTAAATATTACATAACAGGCATCAAACGGACTGCCACAAAATACAAAAAAACATCAACCTTCCAATCAGCACCAACTTCCACAATCTTCATTCTTTAACAAACTAGAGGAGGAACCATCAATCAGAGGATGAAGTATCATCTTCGCCTTCTTCTTTTTCTTCATCTCTTCATCTTCTTCACATCTTCAGAGCCATCAGAGCTTTCAGAGTTGTTACAGGACTGTGCTTTTGCATTATAGTCCGATTAGGGGGAGGGGGGAGGGGGAGAGGGGAGAGAGAGTGAGGTGTTACCAGTTTTTTCTATCTCCTCCTTTTCCAGGCTATAAATGAGAGTTTCCAAAGCTTTTTTTCTTGCTTTGGCCACATTTATACCATTCTCCAATTCCCTGCAGGTTTCTCTTAGCTGGTCAATTAGGTTCCCTTTAGATGCAGGTTCCCTTTTGGCAGATGTCATGACAACATCATTGACATGACTACCTTCAAAAAGCTTATAGTGAATTGATAGAGGGGTCTTCCTCCTGCTTGGAATATCACTAGCACTTAGGATTCTTGGGTGTTGACTCAGGATGATGCCACAAATGATGGAAGGGAATGCAATGGGCAACTTTACAGCATTGGTGGAGGCATGTCTGATGGTTTGATCAAACACAAACTTTCCAAAATCATAGTTTATCTGAGTTCCAATGGCATGAATGATCCTCCCAAGAGCAATGGAGATGGTAGATATGTGATTAGTGGGTACCCAATTTGCTGAGCCAATCTTGTGCAAGATGGCATACTTGACAGTTAGTTTACTTGCAGATAGGTGTTTCCTACTAGGCCATTCTTTAACTTGCCCAACTGTGATCATCCTACAAATCTCATTATCTGTGGTCTCTAGATCTACCCCTCCACCAGTTCCTCTCCCTAGGAACTTGTTGATGATGGTTGGTGAAAGTTTCACATACTTACCCCTGACAACCACTTTGCAAACCTCCCTGCTGCTTTTTCCATAACTCTCCTCAGGAATGTTTACAATGAATTCTTTGACTAGCCCTTCATAGCATTGAGGCAGAGCAATACAAAAACACACAACACAAGGAAGGCGTCACAGTTTTCATAAGCCCAGTTGCCTTGATTAATTCCATTACTTCCTTCACTTCAACAGTCTCTTTCCCCAATTCTCTTCAAAATCAAACCATTCTCTTCAAAGAAAATTCAAACCGTTATAAACCAATCAAGCAAGTCAACCGCTACCCTTCTTTGAGTAACAAACCTCCATCTGTCTGGATACTCAACAGCTAATTTGTTGGAAGACTTTTTTAATTTTATTAACAAAAAAGGCAACAAAAAATACACACACAGCCTTTCTTTTGTCAGAGGAGATGTCTGGGACATCGTCTTCGACATTCTCATTAGATTCAGAGAGAAAATGAGAAGATTGGATAATAAGAGTAACATAACTCTCACTCTCTTTCTTCTTCCTGACCACTACTTTACTCCAAGATTTGGAGGGACCTATTCCAGCAACCCTTTTTTCTTTTCTACCTGTCCTTATCTCAGCCATACTCTTCCTTTTTCTCAGTCTATTAGCTACACTTGTTTTCACAAGATTGACCAGCGTGTCATCTTCTTCCTCAGACTTTTCTTCCTCAATGTACTGAGCAGTATTAGGGGACATACTGGAAGAGTTTTTTCCAAGAGAACATAGTCCCTCAACAACTACTTCCTTTTCTGTTTTAGATGAGTCATCATCTTTCTCAGTTTGGGTTTCCACCTCAGGAGAGGGGTCCCTTCTGGACAAAGGGGTAAAGATATCCTTGAATCCATGCTCTTCATTCAGTATCCTAGTAACTAGGTTTCTTATTATTCGACCAGTAGAGTGCATGTCCTCTTTATCAAGAGATTTTTCTGGAGTGTTACCTTGCTTAGCTCCGGCCATGGAAGAGGAACCTTGGACGTCACCTGGTATCATACGCAGAGGAGTCACGTCCATCAAATCTTCATCTAAGAATTCCATGGAGGAGGTTCTTGAATGGAAGGGTTTTGAGCTTGATGTTGATGGATATTGAGACATGTTGTTGAACTTCTGAGAAGAGTTTTTTTGCCCTAGCAGAGGTTCTCTGAGAAGAATGATGAAGATAGAAAAAATTGTATTCAGGCAGGGCGTGCTAATGAAATACATGCTATTTCCAATACTAGGAGATGATTCATTATTAATGTGCCTTTTTCTTTTCATTGGGCAGACAATATTTTTCTTGCCTTTTCTACTCCACATTAATTGCCATATTTTCTCAAGAAGCCAAGCCCCTAATTTTCCCTTTTCATCTTTCAGTTGGACATCATACAAATCCTTTGCAGTCCGGTTGGTTAGTTGAATTTCATGATGTAGAACTATGGGTTTGTTTTCCACATATTTTCTACATGAGTGATGAAAGCAAATAATGTACTTGGTCCAGCTGTGCTGAATATGATCTTTGGACATAGGTGTACCATACAGGTTGTCATAATACAATGTCATAACATCGAGTGTGACATTGTAGACAATTATCAGTATTTTCATCCACCCTGGTTGGGCATTGTTGCTTTCAACTGATATCTTATCTATCTCAATAGTCCCTTGTGTCTCTGT
The DNA here is from genome assembly GCF_024323335.1 of Lathyrus oleraceus. Taxonomy (NCBI): domain Eukaryota; kingdom Viridiplantae; phylum Streptophyta; class Magnoliopsida; order Fabales; family Fabaceae; genus Lathyrus; species Lathyrus oleraceus. The sequence continues at coordinate 179,710,966 of NC_066585.1, forward strand.
TCCAGCAAAGCTCTTACTATCTTCAGACTTCATACCACCAGTTATATGTTCAGATGTTTGGGCCATCATGACCTTCTCTTCTTTGAGGTTAGATCTTAGGTTTTGGTGTAACATCCTTGTCTGACATCTCGCAGATGTGCTTATCTTAGAGGGGTCATCCATTTGAGAGCTCCACATGTAGCAGTTGTTTTTGGTCCTGATTCCTTTCATAATCACTTTACTGTTTTTGTTAACAATCAAACATTCAGTTTTGGTGAAGATGATATTCAGGCCTTGATCCCCTAGCTGACTGATGCTTATCAGATTTGAAGTCAAGCCCTTGACCAATAGAATATTGTCAAGTTTAGGAGCTCCAGTACACTCAATCTTGCCTATCCCCTTTATTTCACCTTTAGCTCCATCACCAAAGGTTACATAGCTTAAGTCATGAGGGTGAAGATCAGTTATCAAGTCTGAGTTCCCAGTCATGTGTCTAGAGCATCCACTATCAAAGTACCACTCTTATTTGTGAGCCATTAGACTTGTAACATTAGTCTTAGGAACCCATTGCTTCTTGTTGATGGGCCTGTGATGTTTGGGTCTGGGTTGATAGTGAGTCTGTTGATGAACATGGCTAGGATGACCATACAACTTATAACAGGAAGACCTAGAGTGTCCAACTTTCCCATAGAATTGACATCTCTATCTTTGGTGTTTGTCATCCTGCTGTTTTCTCTTCTGATGATGTTGATGAAAGGGGTAGGGTAACCATACAGCTTATAGCAGAAGGGACTTGAGTGTCCAAATTTCCCATAGTAATGACATCTCCATCTTTGGTGTTTGTCTTTCTGCTGTTCTTTCTTCTGATGGTGTGACATATGATGTGACATCTTGGAACTGCTCTTACTATTGCTGCATTTAGGTTTAGCTTGAGATTTGCAGCCAGTGTAACTACTTTCAGCCTTGGTTTTATGGTACCCTATTCCAGATTTTGACTCCTGTGATTTGTCCAGTTTGAAGAATCTTGTCTAAGGAGTCAGATCCATTGTTCAACATCCTTACATACTTGGTTGTCTCTTCTAGTTTTGAGTTTAAGAGCACAACTTCAGTTTTTAGCTTGAAGATGGTTTCCACATGTTCTGCTTTTTCATTCTCCAGTTGAACTATCTTCTGGCTCTCAACTTGTTGATCTTCATCTAGTTTGACCTTTAGAGCCACAACTTCTGTTTTCAATTTGGAGATGGTTTCCAAGTATTCTACCTTCTCATTCTCAAGTTGAGTTGTGTCTTTCTTCTGTTTAAAGACTGCTTGTTCAGCTCTACACTTTTCTGACACACTCTCTGTAGGTAGAGGCCAATTCCTCAAAGGTTACTTCACCATCACTAGAGTCTTCATCAGATCCCCATTTTCTGTCAAAGCAGTCACAAGATTTGCAGCCTCCTCTGTATCACTCTCATCTGACCAGGTGGCAGCAAGACTCATCTTCTGCTTCTTGAGGTAGGTACCACATTCTGTTCTAATGTGTCCATACCCATCACATTCATAGCACTTTACTTCTTTTCCTTCTTTGGGCTTGTAGCGGTGTATTCGTCGCTATATGATTGATTGATTAAACCATAAGCAAAGTATACAAAGAATCGAGTCGCCACCGCACTTTTATTTATCCTAAGGACTGGTTAAAAAGCAAACAAAAACCTAAGATGTTTTACACGTAGAAAACCAATAAAAGATCAGAGAGTCTGGGTAAGGGGTAATTACGCAATGGAAGGTGTTAGGCACCCATCACGTCGTAGGTACTCCTAGGGAGCCCTTTTCACACTTGTTGTATAAAAATGTTTTATTTGTTTATGACATATTGTGCGAACGTGAATGGGATGATGAGAAAAGAATGTACAATTTATTATTTTGTGTTTGAACGGATGAACCCGTTGCCTACGTACTTCCATCAAAGGTAAGGATCAAAACGCCGTAGTCGGGCTAAAAGATTTCCAATTAGTGAGTTCATTTTAAAACACAATCACCAAGGCTTTTCATTCCAATGGGAGAAAACTCAACCTGAATCAACAATCCACCATGCGAGGACGGCTTCGACGTACTTAGGGGTTACCCTGTTTTCAGTACGGAAGTCTTACAATCGACTCACTAAGGACAAGGTAGATTTACATCAACCACTATGGCAATTGAAACCTAGGCTAATGCATGAAAACTATTAACAATGGGCAAAGCCACAAACAATTGAATGTGTGAAGTTAACTGATTATGAGTATTCACAAATATGGTCAAGGTATGATTAGGATTGATTCAAAGAAGTGTTATGAAATGGAGTTTGAAAATCA